>NW_026112775.1:0-63619 GCF_024323335.1 Lathyrus oleraceus | reverse complement strand
GGCGCGCGCATGTGGAGCGTTTGATCCTCCACGTCAATTAATGAAATCTCATCCAACGCCTCTCCTTTTTTTGATGAATTTCTTAATTTCTGTTTTATTTCTTTAATTCCATTTTATTTCAAAAATTCATAACTCTTTCATTTTAATTCCAAAAAATATGGGACCAATTGCATTATTCTCTTTTTAATTCTAGTTTCTAAAAATGATTTTTAATATTTTTTATTTTATCATTTGATATTTTTTGTGAATTTTCTCTTTTCTGGTTATTTTTAATTCATTTTAATAGTTTTTGATATTCAAAAAATACAAAAATATTTTCTCAACCTATTTGAATGATGATGGATCCATGAAAAATATTCTCATCAATTTTTTAATTAATTTGAGATTTTAGTTCAATTAGGTTATTTTTATTCATTTTTATTGATTAAAAAAGAGTTTCTTACTTTAAAAATGCTGAAATTTTTTGTCAAACTTTGTTTGACCTTGTTGAACTTGGGATAAATCACTGGACTTTTCAAAGTTGATTTGAGGTGATTTTGAAGTTTGACCTTTCTTTAATATTTTAATTCAAGTTTATTTTTAAATATTAAAAATGCCAAAAATATTTTGTTCATTTCTTGACTTCCAATCTTCATCCCACTTCTGTTTTTGATTGTTTGACCATGATCTTCAACGTCATAAGTCAACACTTGTTGATTGGTATATTCCATTTTATTTTAATGCACTTTATTCTTTTCATGTCCATTATCTTCTCCATCTTCTTCTTCTTCTCTTCTTTGGATCAATGAGTTAAAGGTTGATAAGTTATCATTGATTAGGGAGGTTTAATCTTCCTTGATTCAAATCTAATTCATCTGATCAATTGATCAAGTGAATGGCTTTGCATTAAGGATAGATTGCTTCCTAAATCATGCAAAGGACTTAAACCAATACAAGATCATTTCTCTTCCTCTTTTGGCATGGCAAGTTGTTGGCCTTGCTTCGTCTTCATCACTAGATCCTACTGCAAGCATTAGTTGAGGAGAATCGTGCTCTCAAGATCTGCATTTCAAAGGTGGATATCAGAACTTTTTTTCTTCGAAACTCATTATCTCTTGCTTATTTTTTGAGTTTCTTGGCCTGATTGAAGTCCTCTCATTAGAGGCATTTGAATTGTGCTTTCAATTTTGCAAAAACATCAAGTTCAGTTTGAACTCCATCATTTTCTCCTTCTGATTTCTCTTACTATGGAGATCTAGAAGAGAAACCAATGGTACAGGGGTGATGTACATCACCCCATCTTTTCAATGATATGAGGATCGCCCATTTTTATTAAGATTTTTGAACCTGCAACTTTGGCCGGAATCCCTGGACTCGGCGGAGAAGACGGTGGTGTACACCACCGTCCGTTTTCCGGGTTGAATATGGGCCCTTGGATCTGATTCCCAGATCTAATCTCCACCTTCCATCTTTATGACTTATTTTAATGCCTCGTGTGTCTCATTGACTAAGGCCTATGGTGAGCGCGCGCATGTGGAGCGTTTGATCCTCCACGTCAATTAATGAAATCTCATCCAACGCCTCTCCTTTTTTCTGATTTTCTTAATTTCTGTTTTATTTTCTTAATTCCATTTTATTTCAAAAATTCATAACTCTTTCATTTTAATTCCAAAAAATATGGGACCAATTGCATTATTTCTCTTTTTAATTCTAGTTTCTAAAAATGATTTTTAATATTTTTTATTTTATATTTGATATTTTTTGTGAATTTTCTCTTTTCTGGTTATCTTTAATTCATTTTAAATAGTTTTTGATATTCAAAAAATACAAAAATATTTTCTCAACCTATTTGAATGATGATGGATCCATGAAAAATATTCTCATCAATTTTTTAATTAATTTGAGATTTTAGTTCAATTAGGTTTTTTTATTCATTTTTAATTGATTAAAATAGTTTCTTACTTTTAAAAATGCTGAATTTTTTGTCAAACTTTGTTTGACCTTGTTGAACTTGGGATAAATCACTTGGACTTTTCAAAGTTGATTTGAGGTGATTTTGAAGTTTGACCTTTCTTTAATATTTAATTCAAGTTTATTTTTAAATATTAAAAATGCCAAAAATATTTTGTTCATTTCTTG
Source organism: Lathyrus oleraceus (assembly GCF_024323335.1). NCBI lineage: Eukaryota > Viridiplantae > Streptophyta > Magnoliopsida > Fabales > Fabaceae > Lathyrus > Lathyrus oleraceus. The sequence goes on along the minus strand of NW_026112775.1, from coordinate 61,501 downwards.
ACTTCCAATCTTCATCCCACTTCTGTTTTTGATTGTTTGACCATGATCTTCAACGTCATAAGTCAACACTTGTTGATTGGTATATTCCATTTTATTTTAATGCACTTTATTCTTTTCATGTCCATTATCTTCTCCATCTTCTTCTTCTTCTCTTCTTTTGGATCAATGAGTTAAAGGTTGATAAGTTATCATTGATTAGGGAGGTTTAATCTTCCTTGATTCAAATCTAATTCATCTTGATCAATTGATCAAGTGAATGGCTTTGCATTAAGGATAGATTGCTTCCTAAATCATGCAAAGGACTTAAACCAATACAAGATCATTTCTCTTCCTCTTTTTGGCATGGCAAGTTGTTGGCCTTGCTTCGTCTTCATCACTAGATCCTACTGCAAGCATTAGTTGAGGAGAATCGTGCTCTCAAGATCTGCATTTCAAAGGTGGATATCAGAACTTTTTTCTTCGAAACTCATTATCTCTTGCTTATTTTTTGAGTTTCTTGGCCTGATTGAAGTCCTCTCATTAGAGGCATTTGAATTGTGCTTTCAATTTTGCAAAACATCAAGTTCAGTTTGAACTCCATCATTTTCTCCTTCTGATTTCTCTTACTATGGAGATCTAGAAGAGAAACCAATGGTACAGGGGATGTACATCACCCCATCTTTTCAATGATATGAGGATCGCCCATTTTATTAAGATTTTTGAACCTGCAACTTTGGCCGGAATCCCTGGACTCGGCGGAGAAGACGGTGGTGTACACCACCGTCCGTTTTCCAGGTTGAATATGGGCCCTTGGATCTGATTCCCAGATCTAATCTCCACCTTCCATCTTTATGACTTATTTTAATGCCTCGTGTGTCTCATTGACTAAGGCCTATGGTGAGCGCGCGCATGGGGAGCGTTTGATCCTCCACGTCAATTAATGAAATCTCATCCAACGCCTCTCCTTTTTTTCTGATTTTCTTAATTTCTATTTTATTTTCTATAATTCCATTTTATTTCAAAAATTCATAACTCTTTCATTTTAATTCCAAAAATATGGGACCAATTGCATTATTTCTCTTTTTAATTCTAGTTTCTAAAATGATTTTTAATATTTTTTATTTAATCATTTGATATTTTTTGTGAATTTTCTCTTTTCTGGTTATTTTTAATTCATTTTAAATAGTTTTTGATATTCAAAAAATACAAAATATTTTCTCAACCTATTTGAATGATGATGGATCCATGAAAAATATTCTCATCAATTTTTTAATTAATTGAGATTTTAGTTCAATTAGGTTATTTTTATTCATTTTTAATTGATTAAAAATAGTTTCTTACTTTTAAAAATGCTGAAATTTTTTGTCAAACTTTGTTTGACCTTGTTGAACTTGGGATAAATCACTTGGACTTTTCAAAGTTGATTTGAGGTGATTTTGAAGTTTGACCTTTCTTTAATATTTTAATTCGAGTTTATTTTTAAATATTAAAAATGCCAAAAATTTTGTTCATTTCTTGACTTCCAATCTTCATCCCACTTCTGTTTTTGATTGTTTGACCATGATCTTCAACGTCATAAGTCAACACTTGTTGATTGGTATATTCCATTTTACTTTAATGCACTTTATTCTTTTCATGTCCATTATCTTCTCCATCTTCTTCTTCTTCTCTTCTTTTGGATCAATGAGTTAAAGGTTGATAAGTTATCATTGATTAGAGAGGTTTAATCTTCCTTGATTCAAATCTAATTCATCTTGATCAATTGATCAAGTGAATGGCTTTGCATTAAGGATAGATTGCTTCCTAAATCATGCAAAGGACTTAAACCAATACAAGATCATTTCTCTTCCTCTTTTTGGCATGGCAAGTTGTTGGCCTTGCTTCGTCTTCATCACTAGATCCTACTGCAAGCATTAGTTGAGGAGAATCGTGCTCTCAAGATCTGCATTTCAAAGGTGGATATCAGAACTTTTTTCTTCGAAACTCATTATCTCTTGCTTATTTTTTGAGTTTCTTGGCCTGATTAAAGTCCTCTCATTAGAGGCATTTGAATGTGCTTTCAATTTTGCAAAAACATCAAGTTCAGTTTGAACTCCATCATTTTCTCCTTCTGATTTCTCTTACTATGGAGATCTAGAAGAGAAACCAATGGTACAGGGGTGATGTACATCACCCCATCTTTTCAATGATATGAGGATCGCCCATTTTTATTAAGATTTTTGAACCTGCAACTTTGGCCGGATTCCCTGGACTCGGCGGAGAAGACGGTGGTGTACACCACCGTCCGTTTTCCAGGTTGAATATGGGCCCTTGGATCTGATTCCCAGATCTAATCTCCACCTTCCATCTTTAAGACTTATTTTAATGCCTCGTTGTCTCATTGACTAAGGCCTATGGTGAGCGCGCGCATGGGGAGCGTTTGATCCTCCACGTCAATTAATGAAATCTCATCCAACGCCTCTACTTTTTTCTGATTTTCTTAATTTCTATTTTATTTTCTATAATTCCATTTTATTTCAAAAATTCATAACTCTTTCATTTTAATTCCAAAAAATATGGGACCAATTGCATTATTTCTCTTTTTAATTCTAGTTTCTAAAAATGATTTTTAATATTTTTTATTTTATCATTTGATATTTTTTGTGAATTTTCTCTTTTCTGGTTATTTTTAATTCATTTTAAATAGTTTTTGATATTCAAAAAATACAAAAATATTTTCTCAACCTATTTGAATGATGATGGATCCATGAAAAATATTCTCATCAATTTTTTAATTAATTTGAGATTTTAGTTCAATTAGGTTATTTTTATTCATTTTTAATTGATTAAAAATAGTTTCTTACTTTTAAAAATGCTGAAATTTTTTGTCAAACTTTGTTTGACCTTGTTGAACTTGGGATAAATCACTTGGACTTTTCAAAGTTGATTTGAGGTGATTTTGAAGTTTGACCTTTTTTTAATATTTTAATTCGAGTTTATTTTTAAATATTAAAAATGCCAAAAATATTTGTTCATTTCTTGACTTCTAATCTTCATCCCACTTCTGTTTTTGATTGTTTGACCATGATCTTCAACGTCATAAGTCAACACCTGTTGATTGGTATATTCCATTTTATTTTAATGCACTTTATTCTTTTCATGTCCATTATCTTCTCCATCTTCTTCTTCTTCTCTTCTTTTGGATCAATGAGTTAAAGGTTGATAAGTTATCATTGATTAGGGAGGTTTAATCTTTCTTGATTCAAATCTAATTCATCTTGATCAATTGATCAAGTGAATGGCTTTGCATTAAGGATAGATTGCTTCCTAAATCATGCAAAGGACTTAAACCAATACAAGATCATTTCTCTTCCTCTTTTTGGCATGGCAAGTTGTTGGTCTTGCTTCGTCTTCATCACTAGATCCTACTGCATGCATTAGTTGAGGAGAATCGTGCTCTCAAGATCTGCATTTCAAAGGTGGATATCAGAACTTTTTTCTTCGAAACTCATTATCTCTTGCTTATTTTTTGAGTTTCTTGGCCTGATTAAAGTCCTCTCATTAGAGGCATTTGAATTGTGCTTTCAATTTTGCAAAAACATCAAGTTCAGTTTGAACTCCATCATTTTCTCCTTCTGATTTCTCTTACTATGGAGATCTAGAAGAGAAACCAATGGTACAAGGGTGATGTACATCACCCCATCTTTTCAATGATATGAGGATCGCCCATTTTTATTAAGATTTTTGAACCTGAAACTTTGGCCGGATTCCCTGGACTCGGCGGAGAAGACGGTGGTGTACACCACCGTCCGTTTTCTAGGTTGAATATGGGCCCTTGGATCTGATTCCCAGATCTAATCTCCACCTTCCATCTTTATGACTTATTTTAATGCCTCGTTTGTCTCATTGACTAAGGCCTATGGTGAGCGCGCGCATGGGGAGCGTTTGATCCTCCACGTCAATTAATGAAATCTCATCCAACGCCTCTCCTTTTTTCTGATTTTTTTAATTTCTATTTTATTTTCTATAATTCCATTTTATTTCAAAAATTCATAACTCTTTCATTTTAATTCCAAAAAATATGGGACCAATTGCATTATTTCTCTTTTTAATTCTAGTTTCTAAAAATGATTTTTAATATTTTTTATTTAATCATTTGATATTTTTTGTGAATTTTCTCTTTTCTGGTTATTTTTAATTCATTTTAAATAGTTTTTGATATTCAAAAAATACAAAAATATTTTCTCAACCTATTTGAATGATGATGGATCCATGAAAAATATTCTCATCAATTTTTTAATTAATTTGAGATTTTAGTTCAATTAGGTTATTTTTATTCATTTTTAATTGATTAAAATAGTTTCTTACTTTTAAAAATGCTGAAATTTTTTGTCAAACTTTGTTTGACCTTGTTGAACTTGGGATAAATCACTTGGACTTTTCAAAGTTGATTTGAGGTGATTTTGAAGTTTGACCTTTCTTTAATATTTTAATTCGAGTTTATTTTTAAATATTAAAAATGCCAAAAATATTTTGTTCATTTCTTGACTTCCAATCTTCATCCCACTTCTGTTTTTGATTGTTTGACCATGATCTTCAACGTCATAAGTCAACACTTGTTGATTGGTATATTCCATTTTACTTTAATGCACTTTATTCTTTTCATGTCCATTATCTTCTCCATCTTCTTCTTCTTCTCTTCTTTTGGATCAATGAGTTAAAGGTTGATAAGTTATCATTGATTAGAGAGGTTTAATCTTCCTTGATTCAAATCTAATTCATCTTGATCAATTGATCAAGTGAATGGCTTTGCATTAAGGATAGATTGCTTCCTAAATCATGCAAAGGACTTAAACCAATACAAGATCATTTCTCTTCCTCTTTTTGGCATGGCAAGTTGTTGGCCTTGCTTCGTCTTCATCACTAGATCCTACTGCAAGCATTAGTTGAGGAGAATCGTGCTCTCAAGATCTGCATTTCAAAGGTGGATATCAGAACTTTTTTCTTCGAAACTCATTATCTCTTGCTTATTTTTTGAGTTTCTTGGCCTGATTAAAGTCCTCTCATTAGAGGCATTTGAATTGTGCTTTCAATTTTGCAAAAACATCAAGTTCAGTTTGAACTCCATCATTTTCTCCTTCTGATTTCTCTTACTATGGAGATCTAGAAGAGAAACCAATGGTACAGGGGTGATGTACATCACCCCATCTTTTCAATGATATGAGGATCGCCCATTTTTATTAAGATTTTTGAACCTGAAACTTTGGCCGGATTCCCTGGACTCGGCGGAGAAGACGGTGGTGTACACCACCGTCCGTTTTCCAGGTTGAATATGTGCCCTTGGATCTGATTCCCAGATCTAATCTCCACCTTCCATCTTTATGACTTATTTTAATGCCTCGTTTGTCTCATTGACTAAGGCCTATGGTGAGCGCGCGCATGGGGAGCGTTTGATCCTCCACGTCAATTAATGAAATCTCATCCAACGCCTCTCCTTTTTTCTGATTTTCTTAATTTCTATTTTATTTTCTATAATTCCATTTTATTTCAAAAATTCATAACTCTTTCATTTTAATTCCAAAAAATATGGGACCAATTGCATTATTTCTCTTTTTAATTCTAGTTTCTAAAAATGATTTTTAATATTTTTTATTTTATCATTTGATATTTTTTGTGAATTTTCTCTTTTCTGGTTATTTTTAATTCATTTTAAATAGTTTTTGATATTCAAAAAATACAAAAATATTTTCTCAACCTATTTGAATGATGATGGATCCATGAAAAATATTCTTATCAATTTTTTAATTAATTTGAGATTTTAGTTCAATTAGGTTATTTTTATTCATTTTTAATTGATTAAAAATAGTTTCTTACTTTTAAAAATGCTGAAATTTTTTGTCAAACTTTGTTTGACCTTGTTGAACTTGGGATAAATCACTTGGACTTTTCAAAGTTGATTTGAGGTGATTTTGAAGTTTGACCTTTTTTAATATTTTAATTCGAGTTTATTTTTAAATATTAAAAATGCCAAAAATATTTTGTTCATTTCTTGACTTCTAATCTTCATCCCACTTCTGTTTTTGATTGTTTGACCATGATCTTCAACGTCATAAGTCAACACTTGTTGATTGGTATATTCCATTTTATTTTAATGCACTTTATTCTTTTCATGTCCATTATCTTCTCCATCTTCTTCTTCTTCTCTTCTTTTGGATCAATGAGTTAAAGGTTGATAAGTTATCATTGATTAGGGAGGTTTAATCTTCCTTGATTCAAATCTAATTCATCTTGATCAATTGATCAAGTGAATGGCTTTGCATTAAGGATAGATTGCTTCCTAAATCATGCAAAGGACTTAAACCAATACAAGATCATTTCTCTTCCTCTTTTTGGCATGGCAAGTTGTTGGTCTTGCTTCGTCTTCATCACTAGATCCTACTGCAAGCATTAGTTGAGGAGAATCGTGCTCTCAAGATCTGCATTTCAAAGGTGGATATCAGAACTTTTTTCTTCGAAACTCATTATCTCTTGCTTATTTTTTTGAGTTTCTTGGCCTGATTGAAGTCCTCTCATTAGAGGCATTTGAATTGTGCTTTCAATTTTGCAAAAACATCAAGTTCAGTTTGAACTCCATCATTTTCTCCTTCTGATTTCTCTTACTATGGAGATCTAGAAGAGAAACCAATGGTACAGGGGTGATGTACATCACCCCATCTTTTCAATGATATGAGGATCGCCCATTTTTATTAAGATTTTTGAACCTGCAACTTTGGCCGGAATCCCTAGACTCGGCGGAGAAGACGGTGGTGTACACCACCGTCCGTTTTCCAGGTTGAATATGGGCCCTTGGATCTGATTCCCAGATCTAATCTCCACCTTCCATCTTTATGACTTATTTTAATGCCTCGTGTGTCTCATTGACTAAGGCCTATGGTGAGCGCGCGCATGTGGAGCGTTTGATCCTCCACGTCAATTAATGAAATCTCATCCAACGCCTCTCCTTTTTTCTGATTTTCTTAATTTCTGTTTTATTTTCTTTAATTCCATTTTATTTCAAAAATTCATAACTCTTTCATTTTAATTCCAAAAATATGGGACCAATTGCATTATTTCTCTTTTTAATTCTAGTTTCTAAAAATGATTTTTAATATTTTTTATTTAATCATTTGATATTTTTTGTGAATTTTCTCTTTTCTGATTATTTTTAATTCATTTTAAATAGTTTTTGATATTCAAAAAATACAAAAATATTTTCTCAACCTATTTGAATGATGATGGATCCATGAAAAATATTCTCATCAATTTTTTAATTAATTTGAGATTTTAGTTCAATTAGGTTATTTTTATTCATTTTTAATTGATTAAAAATAGTTTCTTACTTTTAAAAATGCTGAAATTTTTTGTCAAACTTTGTTTGACCTTGTTGAACTTGGGATAAATCACTTGGACTTTTCAAAGTTGATTTGAGGTGATTTTGAAGTTTGACCTTTCTTTAATATTTTAATTCGAGTTTATTTTTAAATATTAAAAATGCCAAAAATATTTTGTTCATTTCTTGACTTCCAATCTTCATCCCACTTCTGTTTTTGATTGTTTGACCATGATCTTCAACGTCATAAGTCAACACTTGTTGATTGGTATATTCCATTTTACTTTAATGCACTTTATACTTTTCATGTCCATTATCTTCTCCATCTTCTTCTTCTTCTCTTCTTTTGGATCAATGAGTTAAAGGTTGATAAGTTATCATTGATTAGAGAGGTTTAATCTTCCTTGATTCAAATCTAATTCATCTTGATCAATTGATCAAGTGAATGGCTTTGCATTAAGGATAGATTGCTTCCTAAATCATGCAAAGGACTTAAACCAATACAAGATCATTTCTCTTCCTCTTTTTGGCATGGCAAGTTGTTGGCCTTGCTTCGTCTTCATCACTAGATCCTACTGCAAGCATTAGTTGAGGAGAATCGTGCTCTCAAGATCTGCATTTCAAAGGTGGATATCAGAACTTTTTTCTTCGAAACTCATTATCTCTTGCTTATTTTTTGAGTTTCTTGGCCTGATTAAAGTCCTCTCATTAGAGGCATTTGAATTGTGCTTTCAATTTTGCAAAAACATCAAGTTCAGTTTGAACTCCATCATTTTCTCCTTCTGATTTCTCTTACTATGGAGATCTAGAAGAGAAACCAATGGTACAGGGGTGATGTACATCACCCCATCTTTTCAATGATATGAGGATCGCCCATTTTTATTAAGATTTTTGAACCTGAAACTTTGGCCGGATTCCCTGGACTCGGCGGAGAAGACGGTGGTGTACACCACCGTCCGTTTTCCAGGTTGAATATGTGCCCTTGGATCTGATTCCCAGATCTAATCTCCACCTTCCATCTTTATGACTTATTTTAATGCCTCGTTTGTCTCATTGACTAAGGCCTATGGTGAGCGCGCGCATGGGGAGCGTTTGATCCTCCACGTCAATTAATGAAATCTCATCCAACGCCTCTCCTTTTTTCTGATTTTCTTAATTTCTATTTTATTTTCTATAATTCCATTTTATTTCAAAAATTCATAACTCTTTCATTTTAATTCCAAAAAATATGGGACCAATTGCATTATTTCTCTTTTTAATTCTAGTTTCTAAAAATGATTTTTAATATTTTTTATTTTATCATTTGATATTTTTTGTGAATTTTCTCTTTTCTGGTTATTTTTAATTCATTTTAAATAGTTTTTGATATTCAAAAAATACAAAAATATTTTCTCAACCTATTTGAATGATGATGGATCCATGAAAAATATTCTTATCAATTTTTTAATTAATTTGAGATTTTAGTTCAATTAGGTTATTTTTATTCATTTTTAATTGATTAAAAATAGTTTCTTACTTTTAAAAATGCTGAAATTTTTTGTCAAACTTTGTTTGACCTTGTTGAACTTGGGATAAATCACTTGGACTTTTCAAAGTTGATTTGAGGTGATTTTGAAGTTTGACCTTTTTTTAATATTTTAATTCGAGTTTATTTTTAAATATTAAAAATGCCAAAAATATTTTGTTCATTTCTTGACTTCTAATCTTCATCCCACTTCTGTTTTTGATTGTTTGACCATGATCTTCAACGTCATAAGTCAACACCTGTTGATTGGTATATTCCATTTTATTTTAATGCACTTTATTCTTTTCATGTCCATTATCTTCTCCATCTTCTTCTTCTTCTCTTCTTTTGGATCAATGAGTTAAAGGTTGATAAGTTATCATTGATTAGGGAGGTTTAATCTTCCTTGATTCAAATCTAATTCATCTTGATCAATTGATCAAGTGAATGGCTTTGCATTAAGGATAGATTGCTTCCTAAATCATGCAAAGGACTTAAACCAATACAAGATCATTTCTCTTCCTCTTTTTGGCATGGCAAGTTGTTGGTCTTGCTTCGTCTTCATCACTAGATCCTACTGCAAGCATTAGTTGAGGAGAATCGTGCTCTCAAGATCTGCATTTCAAAGGTGGATATCAGAACTTTTTTCTTCGAAACTCATTATCTCTTGCTTATTTTTTGAGTTTCTTGGCCTGATTGAAGTCCTCTCATTAGAGGCATTTGAATTGTGCTTTCAATTTTGCAAAAACATCAAGTTCAGTTTGAACTCCATCATTTTCTCCTTCTGATTTCTCTTACTATGGAGATCTAGAAGAGAAACCAATGGTACAGGGGTGATGTACATCACCCCATCTTTTCAATGATATGAGGATCGCCCATTTTTATTAAGATTTTTGAACCTGAAACTTTGGCCGGATTCCCTGGACTCGGGGGAGAAGACGGTGGTGTACACCACCGTCCGTTTTCCAGGTTGAATATGGGCCCTTGGATCTGATTCCCAGATCTAATCTCCACCTTCCATCTTTATGACTTATTTTAATGCCTCGTTTGTCTCATTGACTAAGGCCTATGGTGAGCGCGCGCATGGGGAGCGTTTGATCCTCCACGTCAATTAATGAAATCTCATCCAACGCCTCTCCTTTTTTCTGATTTTCTTAATTTCTATTTTATTTTCTATAATTCCATTTTATTTCAAAAATTCATAACTCTTTCATTTTAATTCCAAAAAATATGGGACCAATTGCATTATTTCTCTTTTTAATTCTAGTTTCTAAAAATGATTTTTAATATTTTTTATTTTATAATTTGATATTTTTTGTGAATTTTCTCTTTTCTGGTTATTTTTAATTCATTTTAAATAGTTTTTGATATTTGAAAAAATACAAAAATATTTTCTCAACCTATTTGAATGATGATGGATCCATGAAAAATATTCTCATCAATTTTTTAATTAATTTGAGATTTTAGTTCAATTAGGTTATTTTTATTCATTTTTAATTGATTAAAAATAGTTTCTTACTTTTAAAAATGCTGAAATTTTTTGTCAAACTTTGTTTGACCTTGTTGAACTTGGGATAAATCACTTGGACTTTTCAAAGTTGATTTGAGGTGATTTTGAAGTTTGACCTTTCTTTAATATTTTCATTCGAGTTTATTTTTAAATATTAAAAATGCCAAAAATATTTTGTTCATTTCTTGACTTCCAATCTTCATCCCACTTCTGTTTTTGATTGTTTGACCATGATCTTCAACGTCATAAGTCAACACTTGTTGATTGGTATATTCCATTTTATTTTAATGCACTTTATTCTTTTCATGTCCATTATCTTCTCCATCTTCTTCTTCTTCTCTTCTTTTGGATCAATGAGTTAAAGGTTGATAAGTTATCATTGATTATGGAGGTTTAATCTTCCTTGATTCAAATCTAATTCATCTTGATCAATTGATCAAGTGAATGGCTTTGCATTAAGGATAGATTGCTTCCTAAATCATGCAAAGGACTTAAACCAATACAAGATCATTTCTCTTCCTCTTTTTGGCATGGCAAGTTGTTGGTCTTGCTTCGTCCTGATCACTAGATCCTACTGCAAGCATTAGTTGAGGAGAATCGTGCTCTCAAGATCTGCATTTCAAAGGTGGATATCAGAACTTTTTTCTTCGAAACTCATTATCTCTTGCTTATTTTTTGAGTTTCTTGGCCTGATTGAAGTCCTCTCATTAGAGGCATTTGAATTGTGCTTTCAATTTTGCAAAAACATCAAGTTCAGTTTGAACTCCATCATTTTCTCCTTCTGATTTCTCTTACTATGGAGATCTAGAAGAGAAACCAATGGTACAGGGGTGATGTACATCACCCCATCTTTTCAATGATATGAGGGTCGCCCATTTTTATTAAGATTTTTGAACTTGCAACTTTAGCCGGAATCGCTGGACTCGGCGGAGAAGACGGTGGTGTACACCACCGTCCGTTTTCCGGGTTGAATATGGGCCCTTGGATCTGATTCCCAGATCTAATCTCCACCTTCCATCTTTATGACTTATTTTAATGCCTCGTGTGTCTCATTGACTAAGGTCTATGGTGAGCGCGCGCATGTGGAGCGTTTGATCCTCCACGTCAATTAATGAAATCTCATCCAACGCCTCTCCTTTTTTCTGATTTTCTTAATTTCTGTTTTATTTTCTTTAATTCCATTTTATTTCAAAAATTCATAACTCTTTCATTTTAATTCCAAAAAATATGGGACCAATTGCATTATTTCTCTTTTTAATTCTAGTTTCTAAAAATGATTTTTAATATTTTTTATTTTATCATTTGATATTTTTTGTGAATTTTCTCTTTTCTGGTTATTTTTTATTCATTTTAAATAGTTTTTTATATTCAAAAAATACAAAAATATTTTCTCAACCTATCTGAATGATGATGGATCCATGAAAAATATTCTCATCAATTTTTTAATTAATTTGAGATTTTAGTTCAATTAGGTTATTTTTATTCATTTTTAATTGATTAAAAATAGTTTCTTACTTTTAAAAATGCTGAAATTTTTTGTCAAACTTTGTTTGACCTTGTTGAACTTGGGATAAATCACTTGGACTTTTCAAAGTTGATTTGAGGTGATTTTGAAGTTTGACCTTTCTTTAATATTTTAATTCAAGTTTATTTTTAAATATTAAAAATGCCAAAAATATTTTGTTCATTTCTTGACTTCCAATCTTCATCCCACTTCTGTTTTTGATTGTTTGACCATGATCTTCAACGTCATAAGTCAACACTTGTTGATTGGTATATTCCATTTTATTTTAATGCACTTTATTCTTTTCATGTCCATTATCTTCTCCATCTTCTTCTTCTTCTCTTCTTTTGGATCAATGATTTAAAGGTTGATAAGTTATCATTGATTAAGGAGGTTTAATCTTCCTTGATTCAAATCTAATTCATCTTGATCAATTGATCAAGTGAATGGCTTTGCATTAAGGATAGATTGCTTCCTAAATCATGCAAAGGACTTAAACCAATACAAGATCATTTCTCTTCCTCTTTATGGCATGGCAAGTTGTTGGCCTTGCTTCGTCTTCATCATTAGATCCTACTGCAAGCATTAGTTGAGGAGAATCGTGCTCTCAAGATCTGCATTTCAAAGGTGGATATCATAACTTTTTTCTTCGAAACTCATTATCTCTTACTTATTTCTTGAGTTTCTGGGACTGGCTGAATTCCTCTCATTAGAGGCATTTGAATTGTGCTTTCAATTTTGCAAAAACATCAAGTTCAGTTTGAACTCCATCATTTTCTCCTTCTGATTTCTCTTACTATGGAGATCTAGAAGAGAAACCAATGGTACAGGGGTGATGTACATCACCCCAGCTTTCCAATGATATGAGGATCGCCCATTTTTATTAAGATTTTTGAACCTGCAACTTTGGCCGGAATCCCTGGACTCGGCGGAGAAGACGGTGGTGTACACCACCGTCTGTTTTCCAGGTTGAATATGGGCCCTTGGATCTGATTCCCAGATCTAATCTCCACCTTCCATCTTTATGACTTATTTTAATGCCTCGTGTGTCTCATTGACTAAGGCCTATGTTGAGCACGCGCATGTGGAGCGTTTGATCCTCCATGTCAATTAATGAAATCTCATCCGACGCCTCTCCTTTTTTCTGATTTTCTTAATTTCTGTTTTATTTTCTTTAATTCCATTTTATTTCAAAAACTCATAACTCTTTCATTTTAATTCCAAAAAATATGGGACCAATTGCATTATTTCTCTTTTTAATTCTAGTTTCTAAAAATGATTTTTAGTATTTTTTATTTTACAATTTGATATTTTTTGTGAATTTTCTGTTTTCTGGTTATTTTTAATTCATTTTAAATAGTTTTTGATATTCAAAAAATACAAAAATATTTTCTCAACCTATTTGAATGATGACGGATCCATGAAAAATATTCTCATCAATTTTTTAATTAATTTGAGATTTTAGTTCAATTAGGTTATTTTTATTCATTTTTAATTGATTAAAAATAGTTTCTTACTTTTAAAAATGCTGAAATTTTTTGTCAAACTTTGTTTGACCTTGTTGAACTTGGGATAAATCACTTGGACTTTTCAAAGTTGATTTGAGGTGATTTTGAAGTTTGACCTTTCTTTAATATTTTAATTCAAGTTTATTTTTAAATATTAAAAATGCCAAAAATATTTTGTTCATTTCTTGACTTCCAATCTTCATCCCACTTCTGTTTTTGATTGTTTGACCATGATCTTCAACGTCATAAGTCAACACTTGTTGATTGGTATATTCCATTTTATTTTAATGCACTTTATTCTTTTCATGTCCATTATCTTCTCCATCTTCTTCTTCTTCTCTTCTTTTGGATCAATGAGTTAAAGGTTGATAAGTTATCATTGATTAGGGAGGTTTAATCTTCCTTGATTCAAATCTAATTCATCTTGATCAATTGATCAAGTGAATGGCTTTGCATTAAGGATAGATTGCTTCCTAAATCATGCAAAGGACTTAAACCAATACAAGATCATTTCTCTTCCTCTTTTTGGCATGGCAAGTTGTTGGCCTTGCTTCGTCTTCATCACTAGATCCTACTGCAAGCATTAGTTGAGGAGAATCGTGCTCTCAAGATCTGCATTTCAAAGGTGGATATCAGAACTTTTTTCTTCGAAACTCATTATCTCTTGCTTATTTTTTGAGTTTCTTGGCCTGATTGAAGTCCTCTCATTAGAGGCATTTGAATTGTGCTTTCAATTTTGCAAAAACATCAAGTTCAGTTTGAACTCCATCATTTTCTCCTTCTGATTTCTCTTACTATGGAGATCTAGAAGAGAAACCAATGGTACAGGGGTGATGTACATCACCCCATCTTTTCAATGATATGAGGATCGCCCATTTTTATTAAGATTTTTGAACCTGCAACTTTGGCCGGAATCCCTGGACTCGGCGGAGAAGACGGTGGTGTACACCACCGTCCGTTTTCCGGGTTGAATATGGGCCCTTGGATCTGATTCCCAGATCTAATCTCCACCTTCCATCTTTATGACTTATTTTAATGCCTCGTGTGTCTCATTGACTAAGGCCTATGGTGCGCGCGCGCATGTGGAGCGTTTGATCCTCCACGTCAATTAATGAAATCTCATCCAACGCCTCTCCTTTTTTCTGATTTTCTTAATTTCTGTTTTATTTTCTTTAATTCCATTTTATTTCAAAAACTCATAACTCTTTCATTTTAATTCCAAAAAATATGGGACCAATTGCATTATTTCTCTTTTTAATTCTAGTTTCTAAAAATTATTTTTAATATTTTTTATTTTATCATTTGATATTTTTTGTGAATTTTCTCTTTTCTGGTTATTTTTAATTCATTTTAAATAGTTTTTGATATTCAAAAAATACAAAAATATTTTCTCAACCTATTTGAATGATGATGGATCCATGAAAAATATTCTCATCAATTTTTTAATTAATTTGAGATTTTAGTTCAATTAGGTTATTTTTATTCATTTTTAATTGATTAAAAATAGTTTCTTACTTTTAAAAATGCTGAAATTTTTTGTCAAACTTTGTTTGACCTTGTTGAACTTGGGATAAATCACTTGGACTTTTCAAAGTTGATTTGAGGTGATTTTGAAGTTTGACCTTTCTTTAATATTTTAATTCAAGTTTATTTTTAAATATTAAAAATGCCAAAAATATTTTGTTCATTTCTTGACTTCCAATCTTCATCCCACTTCTGTTCACTACAACATTTTAACTATACCACAACGCGAAAAAACCGTTGCAAAATATAAAAAAACCGTTGCATTTACTTATGAAAACGGTTTTTAGGCCGTGTCAAATCGAGGCGTTGCTTTAGTCTTTAGGAACGGTTTTTTATCCAACAACAACACCTTTTTTAGACCGTTGTCGTAGTTTTCTTTAGAGAACGGTCTCAAACAACAACGGTTAGACTCTGTTTCAAATGAAAACCGTTGCCATTGTCATTTTTTAGAGAACGACTATTTTATGTAATATAGCAACGGATTTTAAACGTAGTAAACTTTAAACCGTTCTAATAGATAAATATTTTAATTTCTCCTACAAAGCTACAGTAACGCTTTATATCCTACAAAAACATTTATAACTGTGGCCAGAAATGATATTTTTAAATTAAATTAGAAATTATTCATATCATTATAAAAATCTCTACATTTAAACATCTTCGAATTACATATCATAAAATCATTCATCATTCATAATAAAAATAATATCTTTAATCCGTAAAAGTAAACTTAAACATATACATCTACATCTACATCTCTTCATGTCCGAGTGATTGAAAATCTTCACTGATATTATCATTCATAACCTGCAAAATAAAAGTAATATAATTTAAATAAGGTTATTATCCGAAGGCTCTAAAATTACAATGCAGTGTTAAAATAGTAAAGTTCAGTTACTACATCATATCAGTAGAAAAGTATATAGTTGCAGAGCATTTGAGATCAACTTACCATCTCACCTAAAGCAAGAGCTAAAAAATATGTGCATCATTCACAACAACAGAATAGGAACCTTAGCAGAAGGTAATGCTAAATATAACTTGTCTTGTATTCCATGGAGAAATTTGTTTTTGTACATAGTTAGAGAGTATTATGCGGCTTTAAAAAATAGAAAATGTAACACATGACAGGAAATAATTGTAGACAGTTGTTGAATTGAAAAATAGATTATTAAATTAGATAAAGTGTATAGAGTCTATCATAGATATGGATATAATTAGCTCAATATTGTGCCAGCTACTGAAAATATTGAACAAAGTTTCATTTATGTCATAATCCCTAAAAACATAAAAGGCACAAATATGTATTCGTCAGCATTCACCAAGAATCCATATATTAAAAGTTAGAACCAAAACAAAAGCTCATCTATTTCACTTCTAAAATAATTCCCAGAAAGCTCCCTGACTTGATTACCAAATTCACAATTTTCATATAACAGACTACCTACTAGCTATATGTTGGTGTTTTTCATTTCACACAAAATAAATGGATTCCACACAAAATCAATTTGATTTGTATATTTAGGCTTTAGAGAAATGTTAGCTTAAGGATATAATCAACAATCTACCAAATCTCTTGAACTCTAGAAAACCCCGATACTCCAAAATAGTCAAAGACTCAAAGTATCGGTGTCTAACACATATCTGACACCATATACCTGTCCGATATAGAAAACTATATATCATGTTTGATTATAGCACACATTTTCAGAACTGTTAGATTAAAACACATTCAATCATAATAACATATCCTGTGAAATTAGTGGTCTAAACTTTGTGCCTATATACTATTTAAGACTACATGCACAACAAAAACTTTTGTGTTTCTCCCAGCTAATTCATTCATGGAAAACATACTGCTATCATAAAGTAATCCTCACACTATACATCAGTAATAACAATTACAATTTTTTGTCAAGAGAAAGGACTTAGTTCCAAGGAACTCATTTCATATCAATTTATTCAATCTAATGTGACTCACTTACAAGGCAAAACATAACAAATATGAATAAATTAGACAATTTAGAGAGGACTTCAAAATGCATCTACTCATATATGAAGAAATAA
Source organism: Lathyrus oleraceus (assembly GCF_024323335.1). Taxonomy (NCBI): domain Eukaryota; kingdom Viridiplantae; phylum Streptophyta; class Magnoliopsida; order Fabales; family Fabaceae; genus Lathyrus; species Lathyrus oleraceus. The sequence goes on along the minus strand of NW_026112775.1, from coordinate 44,557 downwards.
CATAGATTAAACTTACAATATGAATGTCTAATGATGGCGAGATAGGAGCACGAAACAAAGATGAACGGCAATGAGAGAGTATGGACTGAAAATGAAAACTAGTGTTAAAGAAATGATAAGTGTGAAACATTTGTAGAATGAGGAAGGAACAAAAAGATTAAACTTACAATATGAATGTCTAATGGCGGCAAGACAGGAGCCGGAGAGAAAGATGAACGGAGGTGAGAGAGTATGCGCTGAAAATGAAAACTAGTGTTAAAGAAATGATAGGTGTCAAATGCACACACAAAACAGTTACAAGATCAAAATTGTTAATTTGTAGTAATTAAGTAGCCTAGATAACTATTCCAATTCAGATGATATGTGACAAAACAGTTACTAGATAAAAAAACTCTTCTACTCCTGTAACTTGTTCAACAAGTTCTCTAACCAAGACAAGTCACCACTTCATTTATACACACAAGTTGTCTTGCAACATTATATACTAAAATCATATAGCAAAAAAGTTGTATACTCCTTAAAAAACACATACACATATTTTAATTGAATACATACTAACTGTATAATAGACATCCCAAAGTATCTAATATATCAAACTGCACCTAAAAGCCAAATCTCTTTCTATTAATTCTACTTAACTCTTCAAGCTAGATAAGTAAGATAACTGTTAGAATTAAGCTGTTACATTGCACTTGGAGAAATTTAGACAACTCAATCTTTTCAAAAAATTATATATTAATAGGTGAAAGTCATGTTGATCTCATTCAAATAAGAAGTTATCTCATTCATTTCATTATAATATTATTTGGGGAATGTATACAAATTATGAATCAATATCTTAAAGTGCCATAGCACGTTAAATGCCAACACAATAAACATACTTAACAAACAAACTTACACCTGGTCTCTTCCAACACCAACCGAAACATGCAATCTATCAATCATTCTTACACCTTTCAAATTAACTTTTTATTTATTGAAAAAGCCAAAAAGCAATTTATTAATTAAGGCACAAGATGTGCAACCAGGACCCCACAGTCATCACAAAGAAACTAGTACAAGAACCAACAGATATGCTTCTATACCAGATTCAACCAAATTAACAAAATAAAACACTACCATAAACATAACTCATCTACCACCTCCTATTACAAACTTGAGGAAAATAAGCCAGCATTCAATATTCATTCACCTCTGCCGACGCAGCAAAGATGAGAAAAGATACACTCTAAACGCCTTAGACCAACCAGCAAATTTTCAATGAACCAAGTGCCAAGCCAATAATAAAATGTGCCTCAGAGCTAGACTCAAAAACACGGTCCCAAAACCGGAGCGCCAACATAACAACCCTGCAAACCCTCTACAAGTTGTCAACTCATAAACGGTAGAATATCATGCCTCACTGCACTGACAGATCAGAGCTACACTGATGACAGCAGAAGCCAACAGGACCCTAATACAAGTCGGTTCGACACCTCCAAAACTACACTTTTTGCAGCACACACAGACCCAGAAATACAAACCAGAATGACATAATCAATCAAAAGACAACAGCCTGACAACATTATAACAGCTGAAACCATAGGGGAAGCATTTGACTGCAACTTAGCAACATTAACTAAAATACAACATTGCAGACTTGAAGAGATTATTATCCAAATCATTAGTTGAGCTTATTGGTTATTCAAAAGCCTAAGTATTGCTCCCCTGTTATCCCAAGTTCACATAACTTAATAGGAAAAATATATTTCCTTCATGATTTACACAAACAATAAAGTAGTTGTGATTCAGATTTCATGCATCTCTATATGTTAAACAATAAACCCTAAAGTTGAGTCAACAAGCCCAACTGTGACTCCCACAACACCAATTACTAGAAATCTTAAACCCTAAAAAATCAAAAATTCAAAGTAACATAGTTTCAATTTATGATGTGATTCCAACAATCATTAGTGAGAAAAATACAATAAAAAATTAAACCCTAGCAAGAAAGCAGTCAAGAGACATGAGAAAAGGGTACAAATTAAAGATTACATGAATAAAGAAAGATAAATAGGTTGAACTAAGAAGTGACAAGACCAACTTGAGAGAGACCAAGAGTTACCGGCGGGAGGGAATCTGACAACAGAGGAGCCAAGAGTGAGTTACCAGTGTGAGCTTCGATAACCCCCGTTCACGAGTGACCGTCGTGTTCTTTGTTAACCTTCGTTCTCGAGTGACCAGTGCGAAGAAGCTTACATAGGATATACAATCGGTAAGGACAAATCGTACAAACTAGAGAGAATCATGTGTGCGATAAGGAGAATGCATTGGGTTCTGATTGATTTGCTTGATGAAAGAAAGGGTTAGAGTTTGTGAGGGATTGTTCTATTTGTTTAGCTTGAAGGAGAAAACTCGTGAGATTTTGGTTAAGAATGATTATTCTGAAGAAGAAGAATAGTCATGCGAAAGGGTTAGGGATCAGAGAGGGAAGATTTTGTTTTTAGCGCTCAATTTTTGGAAAGGGAACGACTGAAATTTTGCTTTAGCGCTTAACTTTTCTTTTAGTGTTCAATGAGAATAGATATCTCTATTCGATTTCACGTTTTTCATATAATAAATATTTTATTAAATATATTAGAAACACGTTTTTAATATGGATATTTCTCTTTGTGGTCTACTAGAACAGTTTTTTAGCGTTGCATAAAATTTATAAGAAATATACACCCTATCACAACGATATATGAAATTGGTTGTCTTATTACTCTCTACGAGAACGCTTTTTTTACCACCCTAAAATTAGGCGTTGCCATAAGTTAAAAATGTTGTAGTTGTTTTTGATTGTTTGACCATGATCTTCAACGTCATAAGTCAACACTTGTTGATTGGTATATTCCATTTTATTTTAATGCACTTTATTCTTTTCATGTCCATTATCTTCTCCATCTTCTTCTTCTTCTCTTCTTTTGGATCAATGAGTTAAAGGTTAATAAGTTATCATTGATTAGGGAGGTTTAATCTTCCTTGATTCAAATCTAATTCATCTTGATCAATTGATCAAGTGAATGGCTTTGCATTAAGGATAGATTGCTTCCTAAATCATGCAAAGGACTTAAACCAATACAAGATCATTTCTCTTCCTCTTTTTGGCATGGCAAGTTGTTGGCCTTGCTTCGTCTTCATCACTAGATCCTACTGCAAGCATTAGTTGAGGAGAATCGTGCTCTCAAGATCTGCATTTCAAAGGTGGATATCAGAACTTTTTTCTTCGAAACTCATTTGTCGCATCGCGCGAAAAACCGGCGGGAAAAGAAAGAACAACAGAGCCGCCACCGTGCGTTATTTATCCCAAAAGAGGGAAAGGAAACGCTCAGAGTAAACCTGGGAAAGACATGGTCTCGCGACCAAAGAGGATGGGTTCGGGAGTCGGTTATGCGAAGGGAAGGTATTAGCACCCCTACGCATCCGTAGTACTCTACGGGATCCACGCACAAAAGGAAGGAAATTGGTTGCTAAACACTGCTCAAATATTCACACACCCTGGCTGAAAGAAACGAAGGAGACTGACTGAAACTGAACTCGGCAGGATGTCGCATCCTGGGCCTACTTAGTCTATCAGGCATAGACATCAGAGTCGAAGTAGTTCGGACTGGGGAAAGGACACATGCTCGCTAGGATATCGCATCCTATGCATACGTATCTTCTCGGACGAGAGAAGAATCAGAGCATTCGTAGCTCGGCTGACACACACACAAACAAACACAGGCAAAGGCAAACGTGGAGCCCGACTGCCAATCACTGGACTTATGTCAGCATCCGAACCTAAACACACACAAGGAGGCAAACATGGAGCCTGAATGCCAATTGCTGGACTTACATCAGCATCCGAACCAAACACACGCACACTGGAACCCAAATGCCACTCGATGGACTCACATCGGCTTCCAAGCACACAACAACGCAACAGGTTGGTAGGGAGTCGGGGACTCAGCCTATAACTGTCAAACAAACACAAAAGAAAAGAAAAGGCGCCCGGAGAGATCAGCTCAATCTCCTGCCTACATACTTCATCTGGTATGAAGATCAGGGCGATGTAGTTCCCCTACGCAGGGATAAAGGACTAGCCTAACCAGATAACAGAGGGAGACACAACTAGGGAGACTACGACTCGAGCCTAGATGTTATCATGCAAATCATCCCTAAGTTAAGGTTTCTAGCTAACTGGCACAAGGGCCAACCTATCCTAAGCATGGCTCACACAGGAAGCAAGCCACACACACACTTAACTTGCACAGGAAGCAAGCCAAGCAAAACCTACTTGCACAGGAAGCAAGTCTAAACTAATCCTAACTTGCACAGGAAACAAGTCAAACTATCCTAACTTGCACAGGAAGCAAGTCAAACTATCCTAACTTGCACAGGAAGCAAGTCAAACCATCCTAACTTGCACAGGAAGCAAGTCAAACAAATCCTACAAGCACAGATAGCACACACTATACACAAACAAGGGGCTCAAACAAGGCTAGGTTTTAGTCGAGGGGTCATATCAACCTCAACAAACAAACCTCTGGAACTGGGTGAATGTGCTCTTAACCTTGCCATTGAGGGGCTAAGGTGAAGCAGATGAAAGGTGAGTGAAGGTAAGACTTCACAGCTCTTATCCCTGGCCTGGGAGAGCTTAAGACAAGAATGTGTGGGTTCAGAAAGTGGGAACCCTTCTACATATCTGAAACTGACTCAACTGTACAGTTGTACAAGATCTTGGGTTTGTATCTGCAATGCATCAACACAGTGGTGTGAGCAAAGCAGATGACACACTGAATAGTGGGGGATAGATTGCATATCCCTACCTTCCACCAATTGCCTCTTCACTTAGGAGGACTTTGACTCTATGCAAGGACAAAAGTAAACAGCCACAAACATTGCCTCTTAAGGAGGACTTCAGACAGTTGCCTGGCCAAGTAACAGGCCAGGTCTTCCAGACTACATGAAGTAAAAGAGACATACCTCAATGCAAATTGCTTATATAAGCAAAGCAAAGCAAAAAGTTCACAAGGAACTAAGCAACTAAAGTACCTGAAACAGTCAAGCAGATGTTAGTATGCAACTTCAAACAAAACAAACAGAAACAGACACCAATAGTCAATTAGAGGCACATGGATATGCAAGGCACAAAGCTTAAGGCATGTGAGCCAAGCAACCTACAAAACAAAGAGGTTAGACAATGATATTTAGGCAAGCTTAATCAAAAGAATTGGTCTCAATGGCCATTTGATGGTCAACCTGAAAACACAAGCTCAAAGGTGAGTAACAGGACCACTAGGGCAAGCCTAGGGTCAAAAATGAATGAGAAAGTCAAAACAGCAAGGGTCAAGTATCCAAAATCATGTTCAAACAATTAGGAAACACAACCAATTGGATTCACACTCATATCAATCATCATCATCATTTCATGAACCATTTAGGTCAAAACATGGCAAACAGAAGCTCATAGAAGTCAACAGCAAGACTTGCATCAAAAGCAATCTAAACATTTTCCAAAAATCACCAAATAAATCATGATCATTCCTAACTCATGGCATGGTAAGCATGTAAAATTTCATCCCATTTGGACAAGTGGAAGGCAGTCAATGAAAATCAGAAAGTCAAAGTACATTTGAACATGCTCAAAGAAGTCAACCAAACATGCATCAACTTAGAAAAATCATAAGTCAAGAATGGTGTATGATAAATGAATGGGACTAAAGCCATGGCAAAGATGAGGATGTCTAGTTATCACATATGAAATTTCATGTCCATCTAATAAAGTATGAGAATTTCACAAATGAAATGGGAACATGTATCACACAAAGTCAACAAATGACCACATATGGAAGAAAATTCACAATTAAATGGAAAACAGCATGATTAATTCCAAGAAAATTCATACATGAACTAGACATGTGATAGATCATTCATGCAAAATTTCAAGTGATTTGGATAAGAGGAAGCATGTGAACAAAAATTGGGAAAATACATGATCATGGTATAGCACCAAATGTAACACATAACTTCAGAAAATCATAACTCTCAATCCACAAATGATAAATGCACAAACTTTATATGGAAATGAAGGTCAATGTGTCTAGTTTTACCACAAAAAATTTCAAAGGCATTGGATATAACATGAGTATTTCACAATTGAAATGGCACAATGTATCATTTTGGCATACATGTCAAGAAAATAATTATCATTAAAAATCCAGCCAATGGAAAATTAATTAAAAATCATGATTAAATAAAGGACACATTCATGAATATGAGGAAAAAATTTCAAGATTTTTGAATAAAAATTGAATTGAAAATGAATTATGGAAGTTTGATGAATAATTGATGAAATATTGAACATGAAAGCATGGCATGAGGGTCAAACATAAGTCAACGGGTGGCATTGATGTAATTATGCAGTCACTTACTTAAGCTGTGCGTTTTGATGCATGGAAACGAAATGTTCTCATTGGCCAATGGCCAATGGAACAGTAGAACAACCAACCAACTTTCATGTTTCAGGATTTCAACATAAACCCTTAGGGTTTAGAACAACAGCACGGTTTTGGAACCTCATACAAGTTCAATCAACATCCAATCGAATTCAAACAACAAACACACAACAGCATGGTATCATGTAATCAATACAAGTTCATCATCATCATGTACTCTTCATAACTAACAGCAAATAAGGTTTTCAAGGAGTTTCAAAAACTGCAGCAATGGTTATATCAGCAATGGTATCATGTGTTCATCACCATCCAAACAAAACAGACAACAGCATGGTGGTAACCATGTTCTTCGTGACATGAATAACAAGACAGAACAAGCATGAATTTTTAGAAATGAGCCTTAGGGTTTTCAAAACAAGCAGCATGGCATATTCAAGCAATCAGCCTCATGAACCAAAACTAGACCAAGCATACAAACAGCACATTATTCAGCCACACACAAGCATAATCATGGGAAAAAATCTGGAAATGATAGGTTTTACACAGCAGCAGTATTTCATCATTCAGCTTCATCATCATGAAAAACGGCATCAACAAATAATCAAGGCCATGATACCTCATCTACTAACAGCAAAAACCAACATAATCAAGGGAATTTTGGGCATGGTAGGTTCATGTAACAGCAAGGCAATAACAGTAGCATGGCATTAATGTTTCACATGGATTTCCTGGACAATGATCAAAGAGTTTCAAAACTGCAGCAAGGTCTTAGCATGGCATCAGGTATTCATCAATCATTATCAATTGAAATTCCAACAAACAAGCAACCAATCAAAACAGCATTCAAACATGATTCTCATGGATTCTCTAAGCATGGTTTCCTAATGTTTAATGGCAGGGCATTTGCTCATGTTCAACCATATCCAACAAAACATGATTCGACCAAACCTCACAACAGTATAGCAAGAACTTCATCATGCAGCACCAATCAAAAACAAACAGCAGCAACAACATGGCATTGTGTGTTCAACATTGTAAACAAACTTCAAGCAAAATCACATAATAACAAGGCATAATGAGTATCAAACAACATTAACCAACGACCAAACCAACATTACTCATGGAAATTCTGGACAGGTCATAAATTTGCACAGCAGCAGCATAAAACTCAATGTCAGTCTACAGCATGACCAACAGCATAGCAAGCAATACAGACAACAATAGCAGGCAACACTTAGCAATATGTGAGCAGGGCAGATTTGCTGGAACAAACACTAGGGTTTCAGCATGGCCATGGAATCTTCATGGTATTAACAACATGGCAATGGTACACATGTCATAGTATGGATAAGAGAAAATATAGGGTCGAAAAACTTACTTGGTTTGAAACTGAAACAGAAAGAAATGGTGCTTGGATGATGAAGGAATGAAGGTTTGCTCGAGTTTCTTCAAGGTCTTGTGCAGAAAATCAAATTGGTGAAAAATGATGGTTTGAGAGTAGAGGGAGTTCTGTGCTTGTGGCTGCTATGGATTTTCCTGCTGCAGACAGGTTTTGTTTTATGACAGAAAAGTGCAGTTTATCTTATGTTGGTCATGTGTCGCCAAGGGCTTTCTTTTGCTTCCTGCAGGCTTTTACCAACCAACTTAATTTATTGGTTTTGGATAGAAGAAGTTTAGCAGGGCAAGGTTGGAAAAGAATGAAGGTTGGTTGTGAAATTGTTTTTGATGACAGGAAAAATCAATGGCCAAGAAATGAATTGTTTTTTTTGAAGATGGGAAGTCTGTTGGTCCTTTTGCTGCAGGGAGGTGGTTAGTTCATTTTGCGCTTAGACAGAAAATTGCCAATGGCCAAGGCCAGTTAGGTTTTGTTATGTTTGGACAGGAAAAGGGGAGTGCAAGGGCAGTTAGCAGGTTTTTTCCTTGAGGGATGGCTAAGGGTGTGTGTAAGTTTGAGAATTACCATCCAAAGAAAATGAAATGCTGTTGTTGGTTTTATGACAGGAAAAATGGTGCTTCAACTTTGCTGTCCTATGTTGCTTTGTGGTGTTAACTGTGTTTCAAAAGTGACAGCAAAAAGATCTCAAGAAAACCCTGCTATTTTGTTGCTTCTAATGCTTGCCTCATGACAGAAAAAATGGGGGGAAAGGTTCTGCTATGGGACAGTGCAAAGCATTGTTAAAAGTATGGGTGGCAGCATGGATGAATGTTTGTTTTGTACTTATTTTCCAAAATTCAAGTAAGCAAACATGGCCATGTGTACTTGTTGGTGTATGGCTGCACAATGAGGCTCACCATGACAGAAAAAATGGTCAAGAATGCTGCATAATGATGCTGGTACAAAGCATGGTTATGGAAAGCAAGGACAAGCATGGTGCAATGGTACTTTTCTTGTATTTCAAGCAACCAAGCAAGATTCACATGTTCTGCATAATTTGGCTTTACAAACACATTCTAAATGACATTTATGAGCTGTTCCAATTGGCCAAATGTTGAAAAAATGTTTGAGTCAAAAAGTCAACTCTTGGTCAAACTTTGAATTTAAGTGAAAAAGGTCCAAAAATGCCATTTTGATTGGTAAGGTTTTAGGTCATGAAATTTATATTTTTGGAAAGAGGATGAAAAATGTGGTTTGTAGGAAAAAACCCCACCAAATTTGGCCAAACGGTTTGGGAGATATGGCCCTTTGAAGTTCAAGATTTTCTGAAATCGATTCGATCATAACTTGCCAACCACACATGGGAATTGAGAGTTCTAGGACTTTTTGGAAATGGGAGAACAAGATCTTCAACTTTCATGTTGGGCAAAAATTCATTTGAGGCTTGTATCATGATGTAAGTTTGAGGATCAAAACTTTCCATTTATGGCAGTTTTCAGTTACAGGCCCAGTTTCCATTTTGGGAAATTCATGATCTGGCTTCAAATTCTTCCATGATGGTGTTTGGCATGATATATGATGACTATTTGGACATGAATGAACTCTCACAAACCAAATCCCATCATCAAATCACTGATTAAATGGACAGTTGACCAACAGTTGACTTTTAGGGTTTCTGACTGATTGTGCATTGACTGATGATTTCCAAACCCTAATTTCTTGAGAACTTGACTTCAAATGATGTCCCAAGTTGTATGAACTCTTGATTATTGATCATGATGCCCAAATTCCACAAGAATGACCACCATCCACTGCTTTGACTGACAGTTGACTTTCTAGGGTTTTTGACTGTCTGTGTATGAACTGCTGACTTCTGAGTCTTCAACCCTTGACCAAAATACTTCAAATAGGCCTCCAAGCCATGTGAACTTGTTGGACAAACCTTAGGGCCTTGATTCAATGAGAAATTCCTTTGCTTGCTTGGTTGACTGATCAGGAGATTAGTTTGACCTAATTCTTGACTGCTTGCACTTGAGGCAACTGAGGAACAATGCAAATGCTATGCAATGGATCATGACATGCTATGACCTAATATGAAAATGTATGTATAATGATAGGTGCAAATTTGAGGTGCTACAGCTGCCCCTATTCAATCAGCTGGGAACCCGAATGGATGATAGCGATGGCTGTCAGACTTTCAGGGTAAACAGGGATTGAATACCAAAGAACCGTAGAATTTGCACAGGCTGGATATAATACAAAAGAACCACGTCATTTACCGATGACAAACTGCATGACAGCTTCAGAAAAGCAAAACCATTTACCGATGGTTGAAGAACTGGAACTTTGATATTTACCGATATCAACTTCAGCACGACCATTTACCGATGGCGTCTGGGGAAAACAAACTTCTGAAAAGCAAAACCATTTACCGATGGTTAGAACTTGACATTTACCGATATCAACTTCAGCCAAACCATTTACCGATGGCTGCTGGGGAACAGATTTGATGTAGAAAGGAAGCAAGACCATTTACCGATGGTGGCTTCAAAGAAACTTGACATTTACCGATGTCAACTTAGCAAGACCATTTATCGATGGCCGCTGCAACTGGGAATTCGACATTTACCGATATCGAAGAAAGCGGGGCCATTTACCGATGGCATCTCCACTTGGGGAGGAATAAACTCTTTGTGGTGATACCAGACAAGACGTTTACCGACGACTTCTGGGGGATTTGATTTTATTGACCAGATATTTACCGATGACTGGGGTGAGACTCGATGTTTACCGACATCGAAAGATGATGTTTACCGACATCAAAAGAATGACCAGACATTTACCGATGACTGGGAATGAGAAATTAATTGGGGAGATACAAATATTTGCAACTGGAAACCAGATAGGACATTTACAGATGACTCTACTGGGGATTTTTAGCTGGGGATTATCAGACATTTACCGATGACTGAGGAAAAGACTCGATGTTTACCGACATCGAAGGATGATGTTTACCGACATCAAAAATGACCAGACATTTACCGATGACTGGGTGGAAATACTCGATGTTTACAGACACCGAAATAATGGTGTTTACCGACACCAAAAATGATGACCAGACATTTACTGATGACTGGAGAAAATACTCGATGTTTACAGACACCGAAACAATGGTGTTTACTGACACCAAAAATGATGACCAGACATTTACTGATGACTGGGAATGAGAAATTCGATGTTTACAGACACCGAAACAATGGTGTTTACCGACACCAAACAAAGAAACACACGCGGGTGCTAGCATGACACTTACTGGTATCACAAGAATGACGTCTGAGATATGTCAAGGCAAGGTTGACCACTTGCTGGGGGTCTCACCGGGGAGAAACAAACTTTCTGTCACCATCGGGTGAGGAAATAAACCTCTGTCACCATCGGGTGAGGAAATAAACCTCTGTGGGGAATAAACAATTCTGAATGCTGTCAAGAGCAACTGTAGCAGTCTTGCTGTGCTGATGTTGAATGAAATGATCCGCCTCTGCCGGGGATACGGTCTGGTGAAGTTAACACATGAATGCATATGTTTGAATTTTTCTATGGCGTAATGCTCCATATTGAATGGGAATGCTACGCAATTTTTGAGGATGCAATGATTACTACATGCAAAATGCAAAATGATGAGAAACTCCGGCTGGGGAGCCAAAATGATCAGATACTCTGACTCTGTGGGGAGATTCCTCTTGGGGAAATACTCTGCGGGGAACTCTGCTTGAGGAATGGTAAAGCGACTTCACACTCCTGTTGAAGAAGAGCACTGCTGCTGGGGAAGGGTAAACTCCACTGGGGATATCCTTCAGTCCACAGATGGGATAAATGCTAGAGATAAATTCAATGAACCTGCCTCACTCGGGGAGGAAATGGAAAATACAGGCCTGTTGAGGATAGGTGATCCTTAGATCTGTTGGGGAATAGAAGGCACTATCCACAGGCGTCTCCGCAGGGGAACATAGCTCTGACAGCTTCCAAACTTGCTTGGGGAAAATATCTGCTGAGGAAACGTCCTCACAGATGCCAACCTGAAAACAGCACAACAAAATGCCCCCAGGGGGTACATGGACAAGATACGCTCAAGTGTCCTCAACATTCAAAATGATTTTCAGATGTTTCGTCATCCTGCGAGTTGTTGTGTAGCCTCCATGTTTTATATATGCAATGCTTATCAAAAATTCGGACATTTTGCAAACAAAACAGTAAAAATAAAAACAGAAAGAGCTATTTATCTGAATAACGACTTTTATTGATTGAAAACGTGCCTGAAGAGGCAAATACATTGGGAAGCAATTCCTAGAAAGAGGTAATTGCGCATAAAAGGAAAAAATCTATCCTAATGGCAATGCGAATACGGCATCCACTATTTCCCAATTCTGTTATAACCCACAGATCATCAGTTTTCCTCCCAACTCCTTGCTTTCTGAGAAGAATGACTGGACGGATTACATCTTTCGAGATGGCAGACGACAAAGCTTGATGAAGTACAGATAACTCAGACTGTAGTCTTCGCTTTAATCCCTTATTTTTGCCTGGATCGCCCTTTCGGGTTTTCAATCCACCGGGATACCCATTTTTGCCTAAGCCGCCCTTGCGGGTTTTCGACTTACCGGGTGTACAAATTCTTTTCATTTTATCCCTAATTTTTTGCCCGAACCTTTTCTTTCTGTTTTTTTTTTTGGTTCGCCGGGATGCCCCTTTTTTTGCCTGGACTCTCTTATTCTTTTGTCCAGCGGGTCAATTTATGCGAAGTATTTTTTGACTACATCTGAGTTGACAGGAGACGGAAAATCTTCACCATCCATAGTTGTAAGCATCAAGGCTCCACCGGAGAAGACGTTCTTCACAACATACGGACCTTCATAATTAGGAGTCCACTTGCCCCTGTTATCTGTACCGGGAGGGAGGATCCTCTTCAAAACTAGATCACCGATCTGGTAGCTTTGAGGACGCACTTTCTGATCAAAGGCTCGCTTCATCCTTCGCTGATACAACTGTCCATGACATACAGCTGCTAGCCGTCTCTCCTCGATAAGGCTCAACTCGTTAAACCTTGTTCGAATCCACTCGGCTTCGTCCAGTTTGACATCCAATAAAACTCTTAGAGAAGGAATCTCCACTTCAACAGGTAGGACTGCTTCCATACCATACACAAGGGAGTAGGGGGTTGCCCCGGTCGACGTACGTACTGAGGTACGGTATCCATGCAAAGCGAAAGGCAGCATCTCATGCCAATCCTTGTACGTAACGACCATCTTCTGCACAATCTTCTTGATATTCTTGTTTGCCGCTTCTACAGCACCATTCATCTTCGGTCTGTAAGGAGAAGAATTGTGATGTTCAATCTTGAAATCTTTACAAAGCTCTTTCATCATCTTGTTATTGAGATTCGAACCATTGTCAGTGATGATTCTCTCAGGAACTCCGTAACGACATATGATTTCTTTCTTGATGAACCGGGTAACCACTTGTTTGGTAACGTTAGCATAGGAAGCTGCTTCCACCCATTTGGTGAAATAGTCAATCGCAACCAAGATGAAGCGATGTCCATTCGAAGCAGTAGGCTCAATCTTCCCAATCATATCAATGCCCCACATAGCAAACGGCCAAGGCGAATTCATGATATTCAGAGGGCTTGGTGGTACGTGCACCTTATCAGCATAGATTTGACACTTATGGCACTTCCGAGCATACTTGAAACAATCGGATTCCATAGTCATCCAGTAATAACCCGCTCTCAACAATTTCTTAGCCATTGCATGTCCGCCGGCATGGGTACCGAAGGAACCTTCATGAACTTCCTGCATTAACATGTCTGCCTCGGGTCTGTCCACGCATCTGAGCAAGACCATGTCAAAATTTCTCTTGTACAACACATCATCCTGATTCAGATAGAAGCTTCCAGCTAGCCTCCTCAGGGTTTTCTTGTCATTCTTCGACGCACCTTCAGGATACTCTTGAGTCTTGAGGAAATTCTTGATGTCATAATACCATGGCTTCTCATCAGTCACAACAGACTCGGCTGCGAACACATATGCAGGCCTCTCAAGTCGATTCACCGCAACATGTGGCACATGATTCCACCAATGAACTTTGATCATAGACGACAAAGTAGCCAAGGCATCAGCCATTTGATTCTCATCCCGGGGGACATGATACAACTTCACCTTCTTGAAGAACGTCAGTATTCTCCTGGTGTAATCTCTATACGGAATCAAATGCGGCTGGTTCGTATTCCAATCTCCATTGACTTGATTGACCACTAGAGCTGAATCTCCAAATATATCAAGGGTTTTGATCCTCAGATCAATGGCTTCTTCTATCCCCATGATACAAGCCTCATACTCAGCTTCGTTGTTGGTGACGTCAAACGTCAGTCTGGCAGAAAAAGGTATATGAGCACCTTTAGGATTGATCAATACTGCCCCAACACCGTTACCATTCATATTCACAGCCCCATCAAACATCAGTGCCCACTTGTCATCCGGATCCGGTCCTTCCTCGACAAGAGGCTCTTCGCAATCTTTCATCTTAAGATACATGATGTCTTCGTCAGGGAATTCAAACATCATAGGCTGATAATCCTCAATCGGTTGTTCGGCAAGGTAGTCTGACAGAATACTACCTTTGATGGCCTTCTGGGACGTGTACTGAATGTCGTATTCTGTTAAAATCATCTGCCAACGGGCAACACGTCCGGTGAGAGCTGGCTTCTCAAAGATGTATTTGACTGGATCCATCTTAGAAATCAATAAGGTAGTATGGTTCAACATATACTGTCTTAGTCGGCGAGCAGCCCAGGCCAAAGCACAGCAAGTTTTCTCGAGCAGTGAATATCTTGTTTCACAGTCGGTAAACTTTTTGCTAAGGTAGTATATGGCGTGCTCTTTTCGACCAGACTCGTCATGCTGTCCCAATACACACCCCATCGAGTTCTCAGTCACTGACAGGTACATTATCAGAGGTCTCCCTGGAACTGGAGGTATAAGGATTGGAGGTTTCTGTAAATACTCTTTTATCTTGTCAAAAGCTTTCTGACAATCATCATTCCACTTGATCGCTTGATTTTTTCTGAGCAGTTTGAAAATTGGTTCACATGTGGCAGTTAGATGAGATATGAACCTTGCAATGTAATTCAACCTCCCTAAAAACCCACGGACTTGCTTTTCCGTTTTCGGTTCAGGCATCTCTTGAATAGCTTTGACTTTTGCTGGATCAACCTCAATCCCTTTCTCACTGACAATGAAGCCTAAAAGCTTCCCTGATCTCACCCCAAACGTACACTTGTTCGGATTCAACCTCAGCTTGAACTTTCTCAACCGGTCAAACAACTTCTGCAAATTAACCAGGTGCTCCTCTTCTGTCTGTGACTTTGCAATCATATCGTCTACGTACACTTCAATTTCTTTGTGCATCATGTCATGGAAGAGAGTCGTCATTGCCCTCTGATAGGTAGCACCAGCGTTCTTCAGCCCAAATGGCATCACTTTATAGCAGAACGTGCCCCAAGGTGTAATGAATGTCGTCTTTTCCATGTCCTCTGGCGCCATCTTGATCTGATTATATCCGGAGAAACCATCCATGAAAGAGAATACCGAGGATTGAGCCGTATTATCAACCAATACATCAATGTGGGGTAATGGGAAATCATCTTTCGGACTCGCTCTATTCAAATCCCGGTAATCGACACACATTCTAACTTTACCATCCTTCTTCGGCACAGGAACGATGTTGGCAACCCAGGGTGGGTAACTTGTAACAGCCAGAAAACCTGCATCCCACTGCTTCTGGACCTCTTCCTTGATCTTAGTTGCCATGTCAGGACTCGTTCTACGAAGCTTCTGCTTGACCGAAGGACATCCTTCCCTAAGAGGTAATCGATGCATCACAATATCTGTATCTAAACCAGGCATATCTTGGTATGACCAGGCGAATACCTCCACATATTCTCTCAGCATCTCAATCAGCCTCCTCTTGACAGAGTCCTCTAAAGTAGCCCCAATCTTGATTTCTCTTTTGTCGTCCTCAGTACCCAAATTAATAGTTTCCAACTCCTCCTGATGAGGTTGGATGACCCTTTCCTCCTGCTTCAGTAATCTGGCCAATTCTGCAGGGAGTTCACAGTCTTCCTCACTCTCCTCTTCAGCTTGGTAAATGGGATTATCGAAATCATACTGAGCCATAACAGAACTGTTCATAGTGAATGCCATAAGATCGCTTCTGCATGTTTGATGCTTTGTTTTAGAAAAAGAGTTCAATAAAGTCACAAAAACAAAAAAACATTGCCATTTTTATTGTTTTTGAAAAAGAAAAAATGAAAACAAAAAATAGAAAGACAAGGATCACAAAGTTTGTTCAAAAAAATGTCCTTCATTAATGATAATCATTAAAACATGATGAGGCCCTACAAAAATGAATCACTACGCCTTGGGCAGAACGTAGGATTTTCATGCAAAATGACAAAACAACAGAAAATTACTCTGTCAGAAGAGTAACTTGAACCACTTCTTCAGCCGTCCAGTTGTTGATAGACCCCCCTGGTGCACACGGGCGAACCCAGTTGTTCAAATCACAATCGCTGTCACAGTCTTCAATACCGGTTGCGGAGACGTCACCATGATTCATCAGCCCAACGCTGGTAAAAGTACTCGGACCCGCTTGACCATTCTGCTCCGCTCGGAGAGGCTCATAACCAACACCAAATTTGTCTTCTTTAACCGGCAAATCCACCATCTTGCCCCAGCCTTCAGCTTTGCCAGAATCAACAACCTCCTTAGCCTGCTTGTAAGAAGTGATCGAAGCACCTGGCTTCCTCTGCTCAGCGTACGCCACTTTCTCAAGAGCCACAGTCTCAAACGCCTGGCATAAGGTTTCATGGATCTCGCCATCCACCTCAACATATTTGAACGAGGATAGATGACTCACCAGAATTTCTTCTTCACCGCACACAGTTACAATCTGACCGTTCCAGACATACTTGAGCTTTTGATGGAGAGTCGACGAGACTGCCCCTGCTGCATGAATCCATGGACGCCCCAACAAACAACTATAGGCAGGCTGGATGTCCATAACATAGAAGATGATATCAAAAACCTCAGGACCTATCTTCACAGGCAAGGTAACTTCTCCACACACAGAACGTTTGGATCCGTCGAAAGCACGAACGATCAGATCACTGGGATTAAGCACAAACCCTTCCGCATCAATCTTCCTCAGAATCTGCTTAGGCAACACATTCAGCGATGACCCGGTGTCTACCAATACGTGAGACAATACTGCCCCCTTGCACTCCATGGTGATGTGCAAGGCTTTGTTATGGTTTCTCCCTTCAGGCGGTAAGTCCAGGTTGGTGAATCCCACACCATGCCTGGTGCTCACATTGGCCATCACTCCTTCCAGTTGATTGACAGAAATCTCTTGAGGCACGTAAGCCAGGTTCAACATCTTCAGCAAGGCATTACGGTGTGCCTCAGAGCACATCAACAGTGAAAGTATAGAAATCTTGGACGGAGTTTGATTCAACTGATCTACAATCTTGTAGTCACTCTTCTTGATTATCTTCATAAACTCCTCCACGTCCTTCTCAAATGACCCCTCGGGCGCTTCTTTCTGGACAGGCTCTTCCTCAACCACAGCTTGCTTACCCTTTGCTCTGGCGAGAGCCTCGGCATTATTGTCCCTCAAAGGTTGCGGTGCGAACAGACGACCGCTTCTGGTAAAACCTCCTGGACCCCCTACATTATCCACAGCCGGACCAACAGTTGCAGGAACTCTATTCGGTAAACCAATTGTCACTGGAGTTTGATTCACTGGTCTGGTCTGACTTTCAGCCCTTCTGTAATTGCGGTGAGCATTATCATACTTCCACGACACGGCTTTACTATTCTCAACAGCCCTTCCTCCAGACGCAACGATAGTAGTTGGAACACTGATAGTTACAGGCACGGGAATGGTAACTAGGGTACCATTTGCCGCAGGTGCACTGACGACCCTTTGTCCACGTTCTTCAGACGGTTTAAAGTAAATGGTGATAGTTGACGCTGTTCCACGATCTTTTACAGCCCTACTGAATTGCAAACAACCTTCATCCATCATACCCTGGATACCGGTCCTCAACTGGTCGCAGCCATTCTCAGATTCTGCACAGCCCAAACAATTTTCATCACAGCCCGGGTAGACACCCCCCTTCAGCAGACGGCACTTCACAACTAGCAGAGAAGTCTGAACATCATCAACATTAACAACCAGATCTTCAGCTTCTTTCCCTTCAATATTGTTCACTCTATGCCCACCATGCTGAGGCATAGGGTTGTTTACGACATTAGGCACTGGAGCGAAATTGATTGCCTTGGCATCGATCAAATCCTGAACCTTGTGCTGGAGAGCTCGACACTTCTCAGTATGGTGGCCTGGGGCCCCAGAGTGAAAGTCACAACGGACGTTGGCGTCGTATCCAGGAGGCAATACTGTAGGCGGAGCCATTGTACGCAACTCAATCATCCCCAACCTGAGTAGTTCGGGTAGTAGCTCTGCGTAGGACATGGGCAGAGGATCAAATCTTCTATCAGCCTGCAATTTCTGCCTGGGTTGATATGGACGTTGCTGTTGTTGTTGTTGTTGTTGCGGTTGTTGAACTCTTGGTTGTTGTTGTTGACGAGGTTGAGGTGCCGGAATAGTCACTGCAGCCACTGGACGATATTGATCTCTGTTAGCATTTGTTCTGTACACACCCCCTCTGTGCTGTACAGCATTGGTCTCTCCTTCTCTACGGCGAGGTGCCCCAGAGAAGGGTTTCTTTAATGAAGACGAGGAACCAGCATCATGGATCCTACCAGCTTTGATTAGACTCTCAGTCCTTTCTCCACAAATGACAACATCAGAAAAACTACCGAACGGGCAACTCCCCATCCGGTCCATAAACACACCTTGAAGAGTACCAATAAACATGTCTGTCAACTCCCTCTCCAGCATAGGGGGTTGAACTCTAGCAGCCAGTTCACGCCACCTCTGGGCATACTCCTTGAAGCTTTCATTGGATTTCTGACAAAGACTCTGCAGCTGAGTCCGGCTCGGTGCCATGTCCATGTTGTGTTTGTATTGCCTCAAAAAGGCCTCACCCAGATCCCTCCAACAGCGGATAGAATCTCTCTTCAATTCCATATACCAGTCCAAAGAAGCCCCAGATAGACTATCTTGGAAAAAATACATCCACATCTTTTCATCATCGGTATACGCAGAGATTTTCCTGTAGTAAGCCTGCACATGGGTGCGAGGGCAAGAAGTACCGTTGTATTTGTCGAAGGACGGTGCTTTGAACTTGTGAGGGATTCTCAAACCTTCAACCAATCCCATATTAGTAACATCAAAACTGAGAGAATTCTGACTTTCCATAGCGCGGATCTTTTCAGCAAGAGCCTCGACTTTACGATCCCTCTCGTTAACCCTTCCCAGAACGTCTTCGTCTTCACTGAGCAGAGAGAACAAATCCTCTTGTCTGTCAACAATCGGAACAGGATTACGGGCCGGAGCACGGACTACTCTGGCATTAGCGGCATCTGGAACAATAGGTTGACCGTTGATTCGAATACCCCCCAACTCATCACCTGCAGCATAGTTGTTGACGGGTACAGCAGCAGCAATATTGTTATCATCGACTGGGCCTCCCTCTGGCGGAGCATGGTTGACCGGTGGATTTGCAGCCTCTTGTCTCTGAACCATAGCTCGAAGTTCTTCTTGACCTTGCGCAACCCCTTGCATCATATTCATAAACTGGGCCATGCTAGCCTTCATCTCAGCCAACTCAGCTTGAAATTGATCCATACTTCTCTGTTGATTCAGTCTTGTTGAGTAGCGGTGCGGACGTTGATCAGCTATCCTGCCTGAACAGGAACCAAGAGTGAGAAGTCACGATCAAGAACACCTGTTATGCAAAATGATATGAGTATGATGCTAATGATGCGTATGATGCACATGATATGCTCATTTCTCAGGCATTCAAAGAGCCTGACCCATTCTGAAAAGATGGCAACCTGCAGCAACAAGAGAACAAAACAGATACAAGGAAATGCCGACATCCTTATACATACATAAGGGTAAAAAGGCATACAACCAATGTCAACAGAATATCTGAATAAACAACGTACAAAGAAAAAGAATCCCATCCAACAAGCCTGGAGGTGATTCTTAACAAAAAGATCCAAGAGATGGCCTACACGCAAATGAATCCCATCCAACAAGCCTGGAGGTGATTCCCAACAAAATACAATCAGAGATACAAACTAAGACAGACGGTCTTCCGGAATGAGGGTCTTCAGGTAATGGCACTGGTCGACCAACAGTGAGCATTCTGAACAATTTGGTAAAGGAGTGATCTTCTCCTTCAACTGTCTTCTAAGCTCTAAGACTTTTCCTCCAAGGTGGTCCTCTGATGCCTGTCTCAAGTCTACTTCCTTCTTCAACTGGATGTCTTTATCTCTGAGTTGCTTCTCCAAGTCTCTGATCTTCTTCTGATAGTTGGCTTCTGCTCTCTGCAGCCTCAGACATTCCCTATGCTCCGCATCTAACATAGACTCTATCTCCTCATAGGATCTCTTCTTGCTCCTTACTCTGCTAGCATCCTCTCCTTGCACCTCCCTGAGTTGATGGGCCAAGTGCAGCTTATCAGCTTTGGCTTTGTACAGCTCCATATGGGTGTCTTGCTCCTTCTCTCTCAAACGACGATTCTCCATCAGGGCTTGCTTATAGTGCTCAGCAGGTACACTATCAGCAAGGATCAAAGGTGGTTGCTCCTGCAACGGCTCCAACCTATCGTAGGGTAGCAACAAATTTTCCACTCTCTTCTTGACCCAATCAGTGTAGTCGGGCATAGCAATGGCAAACTTCTTCCCCAAGACGGATCCATCTCTGACGCCAATGGACTTCCAAGCTCTCCCAATCTGCTCCAACCTAACAGGGTCATCCTTCTTCTCAAAGTACACACTCTCAGCTATCTCAGCTTCACGTGGTCTTCTACTCATAACAAAACCTAACTGGCGAAGAGAAAGAACTGGATTATAATTTATACAACCCTTGGTCCCCACGAGTGGCACATTCCGGAATTCTCCACAGCTCATAATAACATTCTTCACATTCATCCGGTAAGATTGCCATCTGATGTCATAAGAGGTGAGCGACATAACCCTCTGAGTCCACTTAAGAGTGCTCTGGGTATCCACAAATGGTCCGCTGGCTGGCAGAAGAGACATGAACCATTTGAGCAGAAGAGGTAGGCAACACCTGATGGCTCCACCCTTACCATGCCTACTGTGGATGGCATAGTAAGTATCAGCTAGAAGGGTAGGGACTGGATTCCTTCCAATGAAGATACTGATAGCTGTATGGTCAACAAAATTTGGCATACTAGGAAATAGGACAATCCCATAGATCATGACGGCCAACTGAGCATGAAAGGCCTCCCAACTTCCCTTCTCCGCTTCTTCTCTAGCTACCCTCAACAAAAACTTCAAAGGCAATCCTACAACATCCCCACTGGACTTCCAACTATCACTGACTTCCTTAATACCCAAGTGGAGAGCTCTGGCAACAACTCTGAAATCAACCTCCTTGGGCACATCCAAGAAAGGAACCTGATGCCGGATAGGAACACCCAACAGAATAGAGTACTCCTCGAGAGTAGGCGCCAACTGATAATCCTGGAAAGTGAAACAATGAAGCTCTGGGTCGTAGAACTGTAGAAGAGTCTGCAACGGCACCGGATCGACTACCATCTTCAACAGTGTCAGAATATCTCCATACTGGTCAACAAACCCCTTCTGGTTACCACTGGTCATAAGGTTACTCAACTCGATCAGAGACGTCAAAGGCTCACGGTGAAAGCTGTAGGAACAGGTCTTCCGCTTCAACTCTGGGATTGTTGCCATCTCTATCAGTAGACAGACTCTGGAATGTACCTGAGAAATGATATGCATGCAGAGATTAGTTTTTTTTCTTCTTCTTTTTTTTCTTGATGATTTTTTTTTTATTGCGTTTCTTTTGAAAAATAAATATGCTATGATGCAAATGATGCAGACTGGACTGGCTGGTTGTGCAAACTCTGATACTAGGTCCAAGCTTCAGTCAAAATCAGAACATAAATCCCACTTAAGGTTTACTGAACACTGTCTGAACACAAAGTCACCATCAGAACCAAGTCACCAACAGAACCGAGTCACCAACGGTACCTGTAATAATGAATAACCCTTCCCCACTCACGGGTGTAGTCTAGGCCAGGGTAAAGCTTGAGAGAAACGCAGCATAAATAACCTTTCGCAGAATACTGTCATATACACACCCGAAGTATGTAACGACAGCATCCCACCAGGGTCTGAACTGCTCGTGATATCAATGTTCCGCTAAGTGGCGCCATACCACCCGCTTCCCACGAATCACTCTATTCCTAGGTATCCTAGATTGCACTCATGGTCTGGGTATTGGACCTTTTACCTCAACTGACTCTTCCCCCCCACACAGAGAGAAACAACAACCAGCCAGGTGAACAGATGAATAAATGCAAACATTAATGCAAACATAAATGCAAACAATAGACAATGAATGCAAACAGTAAATAATGAATGCAATAAATAAACACAGCATAAAGCAACCAAAACCCTAACCTAAAGAGCGCTAGGAGAGACTCGCTCAGGGAAGATGGACCAGCACAGGTCAACTTCTCTATAGTCCCCAGCAGAGTCGCCAGCTGTCGCATCGCGCGAAAAACCGGCGGGAAAAGAAAGAACAACAGAGCCGCCACCGTGCGTTATTTATCCCAAAAGAGGGAAAGGAAACGCTCAGAGTAAACCTGGGAAAGACATGGTCTCGCGACCAAAGAGGATGGGTTCGGGAGTCGGTTATGCGAAGGGAAGGTATTAGCACCCCTACGCATCCGTAGTACTCTACGGGATCCACGCACAAAAGGAAGGAAATTGGTTGCTAAACACTGCTCAAATATTCACACACCCTGGCTGAAAGAAACGAAGGAGACTGACTGAAACTGAACTCGGCAGGATGTCGCATCCTGGGCCTACTTAGTCTATCAGGCATAGACATCCGAGTCGAAGTAGTTCGGACTGGGGAAAGGACACATGCTCGCTAGGATATCGCATCCTATGCATACGTATCTTCTCGGACGAGAGAAGAATCAGAGCATTCGTAGCTCGGCTGACACACACACAAACAAACACAGGCAAAGGCAAACGTGGAGCCCGACTGCCAATCACTGGACTTATGTCAGCATCCGAACCTAAACACACACAAGGAGGCAAACATGGAGCCTGAATGCCAATTGCTGGACTTACATCAGCATCCGAACCAAACACACGCACACTGGAACCCAAATGCCACTCGATGGACTCACATCGGCTTCCAAGCACACAACAACGCAACAGGTTGGTAGGGAGTCGGGGACTCAGCCTATAACTGTCAAACAAACACAAAAGAAAAGAAAAGGCGCCCGGAGAGATCAGCTCAATCTCCTGCCTACATACTTCATCTGGTATGAAGATCAGGGCGATGTAGTTCCCCTACGCAGGGATAAAGGACTAGCCTAACCAGATAACAGAGGGAGACACAACTAGGGAGACTACGACTCGAGCCTAGATGTTATCATGCAAATCATCCCTAAGTTAAGGTTTCTAGCTAACTGGCACAAGGGCCAACCTATCCTAAGCATGGCTCACACAGGAAGCAAGCCACACACACACTTAACTTGCACAGGAAGCAAGCCAAGCAAAACCTACTTGCACAGGAAGCAAGTCTAAACTAATCCTAACTTGCACAGGAAACAAGTCAAACTATCCTAACTTGCACAGGAAGCAAGTCAAACTATCCTAACTTGCACAGGAAGCAAGTCAAACCATCCTAACTTGCACAGGAAGCAAGTCAAACAAATCCTACAAGCACAGATAGCACACACTATACACAAACAAGGGGCTCAAACAAGGCTAGGTTTTAGTCGAGGGGTCATATCAACCTCAACAAACAAACCTCTGGAACTGGGTGAATGTGCTCTTAACCTTGCCATTGAGGGGCTAAGGTGAAGCAGATGAAAGGTGAGTGAAGGTAAGACTTCACAGCTCTTATCCCTGGCCTGGGAGAGCTTAAGACAAGAATGTGTGGGTTCAGAAAGTGGGAACCCTTCTACATATCTGAAACTGACTCAACTGTACAGTTGTACAAGATCTTGGGTTTGTATCTGCAATGCATCAACACAGTGGTGTGAGCAAAGCAGATGACACACTGAATAGTGGGGGATAGATTGCATATCCCTACCTTCCACCAATTGCCTCTTCACTTAGGAGGACTTTGACTCTATGCAAGGACAAAAGTAAACAGCCACAAACATTGCCTCTTAAGGAGGACTTCAGACAGTTGCCTGGCCAAGTAACAGGCCAGGTCTTCCAGACTACATGAAGTAAAAGAGACATACCTCAATGCAAATTGCTT
Source organism: Lathyrus oleraceus (assembly GCF_024323335.1). NCBI lineage: Eukaryota > Viridiplantae > Streptophyta > Magnoliopsida > Fabales > Fabaceae > Lathyrus > Lathyrus oleraceus. Next base: position 20,197 of record NW_026112775.1, on the reverse strand, counting down.
ATATAAGCAAAGCAAAGCAAAAAGTTCACAAGGAACTAAGCAACTAAAGTACCTGAAACAGTCAAGCAGATGTTAGTATGCAACTTCAAACAAAACAAACAGAAACAGACACCAATAGTCAATTAGAGGCACATGGATATGCAAGGCACAAAGCTTAAGGCATGTGAGCCAAGCAACCTACAAAACAAAGAGGTTAGACAATGATATTTAGGCAAGCTTAATCAAAAGAATTGGTCTCAATGGCCATTTGATGGTCAACCTGAAAACACAAGCTCAAAGGTGAGTAACAGGACCACTAGGGCAAGCCTAGGGTCAAAAATGAATGAGAAAGTCAAAACAGCAAGGGTCAAGTATCCAAAATCATGTTCAAACAATTAGGAAACACAACCAATTGGATTCACACTCATATCAATCATCATCATCATTTCATGAACCATTTAGGTCAAAACATGGCAAACAGAAGCTCATAGAAGTCAACAGCAAGACTTGCATCAAAAGCAATCTAAACATTTTCCAAAAATCACCAAATAAATCATGATCATTCCTAACTCATGGCATGGTAAGCATGTAAAATTTCATCCCATTTGGACAAGTGGAAGGCAGTCAATGAAAATCAGAAAGTCAAAGTACATTTGAACATGCTCAAAGAAGTCAACCAAACATGCATCAACTTAGAAAAATCATAAGTCAAGAATGGTGTATGATAAATGAATGGGACTAAAGCCATGGCAAAGATGAGGATGTCTAGTTATCACATATGAAATTTCATGTCCATCTAATAAAGTATGAGAATTTCACAAATGAAATGGGAACATGTATCACACAAAGTCAACAAATGACCACATATGGAAGAAAATTCACAATTAAATGGAAAACAGCATGATTAATTCCAAGAAAATTCATACATGAACTAGACATGTGATAGATCATTCATGCAAAATTTCAAGTGATTTGGATAAGAGGAAGCATGTGAACAAAAATTGGGAAAATACATGATCATGGTATAGCACCAAATGTAACACATAACTTCAGAAAATCATAACTCTCAATCCACAAATGATAAATGCACAAACTTTATATGGAAATGAAGGTCAATGTGTCTAGTTTTACCACAAAAAATTTCAAAGGCATTGGATATAACATGAGTATTTCACAATTGAAATGGCACAATGTATCATTTTGGCATACATGTCAAGAAAATAATTATCATTAAAAATCCAGCCAATGGAAAATTAATTAAAAATCATGATTAAATAAAGGACACATTCATGAATATGAGGAAAAAATTTCAAGATTTTTGAATAAAAATTGAATTGAAAATGAATTATGGAAGTTTGATGAATAATTGATGAAATATTGAACATGAAAGCATGGCATGAGGGTCAAACATAAGTCAACGGGTGGCATTGATGTAATTATGCAGTCACTTACTTAAGCTGTGCGTTTTGATGCATGGAAACGAAATGTTCTCATTGGCCAATGGCCAATGGAACAGTAGAACAACCAACCAACTTTCATGTTTCAGGATTTCAACATAAACCCTTAGGGTTTAGAACAACAGCACGGTTTTGGAACCTCATACAAGTTCAATCAACATCCAATCGAATTCAAACAACAAACACACAACAGCATGGTATCATGTAATCAATACAAGTTCATCATCATCATGTACTCTTCATAACTAACAGCAAATAAGGTTTTCAAGGAGTTTCAAAAACTGCAGCAATGGTTATATCAGCAATGGTATCATGTGTTCATCACCATCCAAACAAAACAGACAACAGCATGGTGGTAACCATGTTCTTCGTGACATGAATAACAAGACAGAACAAGCATGAATTTTTAGAAATGAGCCTTAGGGTTTTCAAAACAAGCAGCATGGCATATTCAAGCAATCAACCTCATGAACCAAAACTAGACCAAGCATACAAACAGCACATTATTCAGCCACACACAAGCATAATCATGGGAAAAAATCTGGAAATGATAGGTTTTACACAGCAGCAGTATTTCATCATTCAGCTTCATCATCATGAAAAACGGCATCAACAAATAATCAAGGCCATGATACCTCATCTACTAACAGCAAAAACCAACATAATCAAGGGAATTTTGGGCATGGTAGGTTCATGTAACAGCAAGGCAATAACAGTAGCATGGCATTAATGTTTCACATGGATTTCCTGGACAATGATCAAAGAGTTTCAAAACTGCAGCAAGGTCTTAGCATGGCATCAGGTATTCATCAATCATTATCAATTGAAATTCCAACAAACAAGCAACCAATCAAAACAGCATTCAAACATGATTCTCATGGATTCTCTAAGCATGGTTTCCTAATGTTTAATGGCAGGGCATTTGCTCATGTTCAACCATATCCAACAAAACATGATTCGACCAAACCTCACAACAGTATAGCAAGAACTTCATCATGCAGCACCAATCAAAAACAAACAGCAGCAACAACATGGCATTGTGTGTTCAACATTGTAAACAAACTTCAAGCAAAATCACATAATAACAAGGCATAATGAGTATCAAACAACATTAACCAACGACCAAACCAACATTACTCATGGAAATTCTGGACAGGTCATAAATTTGCACAGCAGCAGCATAAAACTCAATGTCAGTCTACAGCATGACCAACAGCATAGCAAGCAATACAGACAACAATAGCAGGCAACACTTAGCAATATGTGAGCAGGGCAGATTTGCTGGAACAAACACTAGGGTTTCAGCATGGCCATGGAATCTTCATGGTATTAACAACATGGCAATGGTACACATGTCATAGTATGGATAAGAGAAAATATAGGGTCGAAAAACTTACTTGGTTTGAAACTGAAACAGAAAGAAATGGTGCTTGGATGATGAAGGAATGAAGGTTTGCTCGAGTTTCTTCAAGGTCTTGTGCAGAAAATCAAATTGGTGAAAAATGATGGTTTGAGAGTAGAGGGAGTTCTGTGCTTGTGGCTGCTATGGATTTTCCTGCTGCAGACAGGTTTTGTTTTATGACAGAAAAGTGCAGTTTATCTTATGTTGGTCATGTGTCGCCAAGGGCTTTCTTTTGCTTCCTGCAGGCTTTTACCAACCAACTTAATTTATTGGTTTTGGATAGAAGAAGTTTAGCAGGGCAAGGTTGGAAAAGAATGAAGGTTGGTTGTGAAATTGTTTTTGATGACAGGAAAAATCAATGGCCAAGAAATGAATTGTTTTTTTTGAAGATGGGAAGTCTGTTGGTCCTTTTGCTGCAGGGAGGTGGTTAGTTCATTTTGCGCTTAGACAGAAAATTGCCAATGGCCAAGGCCAGTTAGGTTTTGTTATGTTTGGACAGGAAAAGGGGAGTGCAAGGGCAGTTAGCAGGTTTTTTCCTTGAGGGATGGCTAAGGGTGTGTGTAAGTTTGAGAATTACCATCCAAAGAAAATGAAATGCTGTTGTTGGTTTTATGACAGGAAAAATGGTGCTTCAACTTTGCTGTCCTATGTTGCTTTGTGGTGTTAACTGTGTTTCAAAAGTGACAGCAAAAAGATCTCAAGAAAACCCTGCTATTTTGTTGCTTCTAATGCTTGCCTCATGACAGAAAAAATGGGGGGAAAGGTTCTGCTATGGGACAGTGCAAAGCATTGTTAAAAGTATGGGTGGCAGCATGGATGAATGTTTGTTTTGTACTTATTTTCCAAAATTCAAGTAAGCAAACATGGCCATGTGTACTTGTTGGTGTATGGCTGCACAATGAGGCTCACCATGACAGAAAAAATGGTCAAGAATGCTGCATAATGATGCTGGTACAAAGCATGGTTATGGAAAGCAAGGACAAGCATGGTGCAATGGTACTTTTCTTGTATTTCAAGCAACCAAGCAAGATTCACATGTTCTGCATAATTTGGCTTTACAAACACATTCTAAATGACATTTATGAGCTGTTCCAATTGGCCAAATGTTGAAAAAATGTTTGAGTCAAAAAGTCAACTCTTGGTCAAACTTTGAATTTAAGTGAAAAAGGTCCAAAAATGCCATTTTGATTGGTAAGGTTTTAGGTCATGAAATTTATATTTTTGGAAAGAGGATGAAAAATGTGGTTTGTAGGAAAAAACCCCACCAAATTTGGCCAAACGGTTTGGGAGATATGGCCCTTTGAAGTTCAAGATTTTCTGAAATCGATTCGATCATAACTTGCCAACCACACATGGGAATTGAGAGTTCTAGGACTTTTTGGAAATGGGAGAACAAGATATTCAACTTTCATGTTGGGCAAAAATTCATTTGAGGCTTGTATCATGATGTAAGTTTGAGGATCAAAACTTTCCATTTATGGCAGTTTTCAGTTACAGGCCCAGTTTCCATTTTGGGAAATTCATGATCTGGCTTCAAATTCTTCCATGATGGTGTTTGGCATGATATATGATGACTATTTGGACATGAATGAACTCTCACAAACCAAATCCCATCATCAAATCACTGATTAAATGGACAGTTGACCAACAGTTGACTTTTAGGGTTTCTGACTGATTGTGCATTGACTGATGATTTCCAAACCCTAATTTCTTGAGAACTTGACTTCAAATGATGTCCCAAGTTGTATGAACTCTTGATTATTGATCATGATGCCCAAATTCCACAAGAATGACCACCATCCACTGCTTTGACTGACAGTTGACTTTCTAGGGTTTTTGACTGTCTGTGTATGAACTGCTGACTTCTGAGTCTTCAACCCTTGACCAAAATACTTCAAATAGGCCTCCAAGCCATGTGAACTTGTTGGACAAACCTTAGGGCCTTGATTCAATGAGAAATTCCTTTGCTTGCTTGGTTGACTGATCAGGAGATTAGTTTGACCTAATTCTTGACTGCTTGCACTTGAGGCAACTGAGGAACAATGCAAATGCTATGCAATGGATCATGACATGCTATGACCTAATATGAAAATGTATGTATAATGATAGGTGCAAATTTGAGGTGCTACATCATTATCTCTTGCTTATTTTTTGAGTTTCTTGGCCTGATTGAAGTCCTCTCATTAGAGGCATTTGAATTGTGCTTTCAATTTTGCAAAAACATCAAGTTCAGTTTGAACTCCATCATTTTCTCCTTCTGATTTCTCTTACTATGGAGATCTAGAAGAGAAACAAATGGTACAGGGGTGATGTACATCACCCCATCTTTTCAATGATATGAGGATCGCCCATTTTTATTAAGATTTTTGAACCTGCAACTTTGGCCGGAATCCCTGGACTCGGCGGAGAAGACGGTGGTGTACACCACCGTCCATTTTCCGGGTTGAATATGGGCCCTTGGATCTGATTCCCAGATCTAATCTCCACCTTCCATCTTTATGACTTATTTTAATGCCTCGTGTGTCTCATTGACTAAGGCCTATGGTGAGCGCGCGCATGTGGAGCGTTTGATCCTCCACGTCAATTAATGAAATCTCATCCAACGCCTCTCCTTTTTTCTGATTTTCTTAATTTCTGTTTTATTTTCTTTAATTCCATTTTATTTCAAAAATTCATAACTCTTTCATTTTAATTCCAAAAAATATGGGACCAATTGCATTATTTCTCTTTTTAATTCTAGTTTCTAAAAATGATTTTTAATATTTTTTATTTTATAATTTGATATTTTTTGTGAATTTTCTCTTTTCTGGTTATTTTTAATTCATTTTAAATAGTTTTTGATATTCAAAAAATACAAAAATATTTTCTCAACCTATTTGAATGATGATGGATCCATGAAAAATATTCTCATCAATTTTTTAATTAATTTGAGATTTTAGTTCAATTAGGTTATTTTTATTCATTTTTAATTGATTAAAAATAGTTTCTTACTTTTAAAAATGCTGAAATTTTTTGTCAAACTTTGTTTGACCTTGTTGAACTTGGGATAAATCACTTGGACTTTTCAAAGTTGATTTGAGGTGATTTTGAAGTTTGACCTTTCTTTAATATTTTAATTCAAGTTTATTTTTAAATATTAAAAATGCCAAAAATATTTTGTTCATTTCTTGACTTCCAATCTTCATCCCACTTCTGTTTTTGATTGTTTGACCATGATCTTCAACGTCATAAGTCAACACTTGTTGATTGGTATATTCCATTTTATTTTAATGCACTTTATTCTTTTCATGTCCATTATCTTCTCCATCTTCTTCTTCTTCTCTTCTTTTGGATCAATGAGTTAAAGGTTGATAAGTTATCATTGATTAGGGAGGTTTAATCTTCCTTGATTCAAATCTAATTCATCTTGATCAATTGATCAAGTGAATGGCTTTGCATTAAGGATAGATTGCTTCCTAAATCATGCAAAGGACTTAAACCAATACAAGATCATTTCTCTTCCTCTTTTTGGCATGGCAAGTTGTTGGCCTTGCTTCGTCTTCATCACTAGATCCTACTGCAAGCATTAGTTGAGGAGAATCGTGCTCTCAAGATCTGCATTTCAAAGGTGGATATCAGAACTTTTTTCTTCGAAACTCATTATCTCTTGCTTATTTTTTGAGTTTCTTGGCCTGATTGAAGTCCTCTCATTAGAGGCATTTGAATTGTGCTTTCAATTTTGCAAAAACATCAAGTTCAGTTTGAACTCCATCATTTTCTCCTTCTGATTTCTCTTACTATGGAGATCTAGAAGAGAAACCAATGGTACAGGGGTGATGTACATCACCCCATCTTTTCAATGATATGAGGATCGCCCATTTTTATTAAGATTTTTGAACCTGCAACTTTGGCCGGAATCCCTGGACTCGGCGGAGAAGACGGTGGTGTACACCACCGTCCGTTTTCCGGGTTGAATATGGGCCCTTGGATCTGATTCCCAGATCTAATCTCCACCTTCCATCTTTATGACTTATTTTAATGCCTCATGTGTCTCATTGACTAAGGCCTATGGTGAGCGCGCGCATGTGGAGCGTTTGATCCTCCACGTCAATTAATGAAATCTCATCCAACGCCTCTCCTTTTTTCTGATTTTCTTAATTTCTGTTTTATTTTCTTTAATTCCATTTTATTTCAAAAATTCATAACTCTTTCATTTTAATTCCAAAAAATATGGGACCAATTGCATTATTTCTCTTTTTAATTCTAGTTTCTAAAAATGATTTTTAATATTTTTTATTTTATAATTTGATATTTTTTGTGAATTTTCTCTTTTCTGGTTATTTTTAATTCATTTTAAATAGTTTTTGATATTCAAAAAATACAAAAATATTTTCTCAACCTATTTGAATGATGATGGATCCATGAAAAATATTCTCGTCAATTTTTTAATTAATTTGAGATTTTAGTTCAATTAGGTTATTTTTATTCATTTTTAATTGATTAAAAATAGTTTCTTACTTTTAAAAATGCTGAAATTTTTTGTCAAACTTTGTTTGACCCTTTTGAACTTGGGATAAATCACTTGGACTTTTCAAAGTTGATTTGAGGTGAGTTTGAAGTTTGACCTTTCTTTAATATTTTAATTCAAGTTTATTTTTAAATATTAAAAATGCCAAAAATATTTTGTTCATTTCTTGACTTCCAATCTTCATCCCACTTCTGTGTTTGATTGTTTGACCATGATCTTCAACGTCATAAGTCAACACTTGTTGATTGGTATATTCCATTTTATTTTAATGCACTTTATTCTTTTCATGTCCATTATCTTCTCCATCTTCTTCTTCTTCTCTTCTTTTGGATCAATGAGTTAAAGGTTGATAAGTTATCATTGATTAGGGAGGTTTAATCTTCCTTGATTCAAATCTAATTCATCTTGATCAATTGATCAAGTGAATGGCTTTGCATTAAGGATAGATTGCTTCCTAAATCATGCAAAGGACTTAAACCAATACAAGATCATTTCTCTTCCTCTTTTTGGCATGGCAAGTTGTTGGCCTTACTTCGTCTTCATCACTAGATCCTACTGCAAGCATTAGTTGAGGAGAATCGTGCTCTCAAGATCTGCATTTCAAAGGTGGATATCAGAACTTTTTTCTTCGAAACTCATTATCTCTTGCTTATTTTTTGAGTTTCTTGGCCTGATTGAAGTCCTCTCATTAGAGGCATTTGAATTGTGCTTTCAATTTTGCAAAAACATCAAGTTCAGTTTGAACTCCATCATTTTCTCCTTCTGATTTCTCTTACTATGGAGATCTAGAAGAGAAACCAATGGTACAGGGGTGATGTACATCACCCCATCTTTTCAATGATATGAGGATCGCCCATTTTTATTAAGATTTTTGAACCTGCAACTTTGGCCGGAATCCCTGGACTCGGCGGAGAAGACGGTGGTGTACACCACCGTCCATTTTCCGGGTTGAATATGGGCCCTTGGATCTGATTCCCAGATCTAATCTCCACCTTCCATCTTTATGACTTATTTTAATGCCTCGTGTGTCTCATTGACTAAGGCCTATGGTGAGCGCGCGCATGTGGAGCGTTTGATCCTCCACGTCAATTAATGAAATCTCATCCAACGCCTCTCCTTTTTTCTGATTTTCTTAATTTCTGTTTTATTTTCTTTAATTCCATTTTATTTCAAAAATTCATAACTCTTTCATTTTAATTCCAAAAAATATGGGACCAATTGCATTATTTCTCTTTTTAATTCTAGTTTCTAAAAATGATTTTTAATATTTTTTATTTTATAATTTGATATTTTTTGTGAATTTTCTCTTTTCTGGTTATCTTTAATTCATTTTAAATAGTTTTTGATATTCAAAAAATACAAAAATATTTTCTCAACCTATTTGAATGATGATGGATCCATGAAAAATATTCTCATCAATTTTTTAATTAATTTGAGATTTTAGTTCAATTAGGTTATTTTTATTCATTTTTAATTGATTAAAAATAGTTTCTTACTTTTAAAAATGCTGAAATTTTTTGTCAAACTTTGTTTGACCTTGTTGAACTTGGGATAAATCACTTGGACTTTTCAAAGTTGATTTGAGGTGATTTTGAAGTTTGACCTTTCTTTAATATTTTAATTCAAGTTTATTTTTAAATATTAAAAATGCCAAAAATATTTTGTTCATTTCTTGACTTCCAATCTTCATCCCACTTCTGTTTTTGATTGTTTGACCATGATCTTCAACGTCATAAGTCAACACTTGTTGATTGGTATATTCCATTTTATTTTAATGCACTTTATTCTTTTCATGTCCATTATCTTCTCCATCTTCTTCTTCTTCTCTTCTTTTGGATCAATGAGTTAAAGGTTGATAAGTTATCATTGATTAGGGAGGTTTAATCTTCCTTGATTCAAATCTAATTCATCTTGATCAATTGATCAAGTGAATGGCTTTGCATTAAGGATAGATTGCTTCCTAAATCATGCAAAGGACTTAAACCAATACAAGATCATTTCTCTTCCTCTTTTTGGCATGGCAAGTTGTTGGCCTTGCTTCGTCTTCATCACTAGATCCTACTGCAAGCATTAGTTGAGGAGAATCGTGCTCTCAAGATCTGCATTTCAAAGGTGGATATCAGAACTTTTTTCTTCGAAACTCATTATCTCTTGCTTATTTTTTGAGTTTCTTGGCCTGATTGAAGTCCTCTCATTAGAGGCATTTGAATTGTGCTTTCAATTTTGCAAAAACATCAAGTTCAGTTTGAACTCCATCATTTTCTCCTTCTGATTTCTCTTACTATGGAGATCTAGAAGAGAAACCAATGGTACAGGGGTGATGTACATCACCCCATCTTTTCAATGATATGAGGATCGCCCATTTTTATTAAGATTTTTGAACCTGCAACTTTGGCCGGAATCCCTGGACTCGGCGGAGAAGACGGTGGTGTACACCACCGTCCATTTTCCGGGTTGAATATGGGCCCATGGATCTGATTCCCAGATCTAATCTCCACCTTCCATCTTTATGACTTATTTTAATGCCTCGTGTGTCTCATTGACTAAGGCCTATGGTGAGCGCGCGCATGTGGAGCGTTTGATCCTCCACGTCAATTAATGAAATCTCATCCAACGCCTCTCCTTTTTTCTGATTTTCTTAATTTCTGTTTTATTTTCTTTAATTCCATTTTATTTCAAAAATTCATAACTCTTTCATTTTAATTCCAAAAAATATGGGACCAATTGCATTATTTCTCTTTTTAATTCTAGTTTCTAAAAATGATTTTTAATATTTTTTATTTTATAATTTGATATTTTTTGTGAATTTTCTCTTTTCTGGTTATCTTTAATTCATTTTAAATAGTTTTTGATATTCAAAAAATACAAAAATATTTTCTCAACCTATTTGAATGATGATGGATCCATGAAAAATATTCTCATCAATTTTTTAATTAATTTGAGATTTTAGTTCAATTAGGTTATTTTTATTCATTTTTAATTGATTAAAAATAGTTTCTTACTTTTAAAAATGCTGAAATTTTTTGTCAAACTTTGTTTGACCTTGTTGAACTTGGGATAAATCACTTGGACTTTTCAAAGTTGATTTGAGGTGATTTTGAAGTTTGACCTTTCTTTAATATTTTAATTCAAGTTTATTTTTAAATATTAAAAATGCCAAAAATATTTTGTTCATTTCTTGACTTCCAATCTTCATCCCACTTCTGTTTTTGATTGTTTGACCATGATCTTCAACGTCATAAGTCAACACTTGTTGATTGGTATATTCCATTTTATTTTAATGCACTTTATTCTTTTCATGTCCATTATCTTCTCCATCTTCTTCTTCTTCTCTTCTTTTGGATCAATGAGTTAAAGGTTGATAAGTTATCATTGATTAGGGAGGTTTAATCTTCCTTGATTCAAATCTAATTCATCTTGATCAATTGATCAAGTGAATGGCTTTGCATTAAGGATAGATTGCTTCCTAAATCATGCAAAGGACTTAAACCAATACAAGATCATTTCTCTTCCTCTTTTTGGCATGGCAAGTTGTTGGCCTTGCTTCGTCTTCATCACTAGATCCTACTGCAAGCATTAGTTGAGGAGAATCGTGCTCTCAAGATCTGCATTTCAAAGGTGGATATCAGAACTTTTTTCTTCGAAACTCATTATCTCTTGCTTATTTTTTGAGTTTCTTGGCCTGATTGAAGTCCTCTCATTAGAGGCATTTGAATTGTGCTTTCAATTTTGCAAAAACATCAAGTTCAGTTTGAACTCCATCATTTTCTCCTTCTGATTTCTCTTACTATGGAGATCTAGAAGAGAAACCAATGGTACAGGGGTGATGTACATCACCCCATCTTTTCAATGATATGAGGATCGCCCATTTTTATTAAGATTTTTGAACCTGCAACTTTGGCCGGAATCCCTGGACTCGGCGGAGAAGACGGTGGTGTACACCACCGTCCGTTTTCCGGGTTGAATATGGGCCCTTGGATCTGATTCCCAGATCTAATCTCCACCTTCCATCTTTATGACTTATTTTAATGCCTCGTGTGTCTCATTGACTAAGGCCTATGGTGAGCGCGCGCATGTGGAGCGTTTGATCCTCCACGTCAATTAATGAAATCTCATCCAACGCCTCTCCTTTTTTCTGATTTTCTTAATTTCTGTTTTATTTTCTTTAATTCCATTTTATTTCAAAAATTCATAACTCTTTCATTTTAATTCCAAAAAATATGGGACCAATTGCATTATTTCTCTTTTTAATTCTAGTTTCTAAAAATGATTTTTAATATTTTTTATTTTATAATTTGATATTTTTTGTGAATTTTCTCTTTTCTGGTTATTTTTAATTCATTTTAAATAGTTTTTGATATTCAAAAAATACAAAAATATTTTCTCAACCTATTTGAATGATGATGGATCCATGAAAAATATTCTCATCAATTTTTTAATTAATTTGAGATTTTAGTTCAATTAGGTTATTTTTATTCATTTTTAATTGATTAAAAATAGTTTCTTACTTTTAAAAATGCTGAAATTTTTTGTCAAACTTTGTTTGACCCTTTTGAACTTGGGATAAATCACTTGGACTTTTCAAAGTTGATTTGAGGTGATTTTGAAGTTTGACCTTTCTTTAATATTTTAATTCAAGTTTATTTTTAAATATTAAAAATGCCAAAAATATTTTGTTCATTTCTTGACTTCCAATCTTCATCCCACTTCTGTTTTTGATTGTTTGACCATGATCTTCAACGTCATAAGTCAACACTTGTTGATTGGTATATTCCATTTTATTTTAATGCACTTTATTCTTTTCATGTCCATTATCTTCTCCATCTTCTTCTTCTTCTCTTCTTTTGGATCAATGAGTTAAAGGTTGATAAGTTATCATTGATTAGGGAGGTTTAATCTTCCTTGATTCAAATCTAATTCATCTTGATCAATTGATCAAGTGAATGGCTTTGCATTAAGGATAGATTGCTTCCTAAATCATGCAAAGGACTTAAACCAATACAAGATCATTTCTCTTCCTCTTTTTGGCATGGCAAGTTATTGGCCTTGCTTCGTCTTCATCACTAGATCCTACTGCAAGCATTAGTTGAGGAGAATCGTGCTCTCAAGATCTGCATTTCAAAGGTGGATATCAGAACTTTTTCTTCGAAACTCATTATCTCTTGCTTATTTTTTGAGTTTCTTGGCCTGATTGAAGTCCTCTCATTAGAGGCATTTGAATTGTGCTTTCAATTTTGCAAAAACATCAAGTTCAGTTTGAACTCCATCATTTTCTCCTTCTGATTTCTCTTACTATGGAGATCTAGAAGAGAAACCAATGGTACAGGGGTGATGTACATCACCCCATCTTTTCAATGATATGAGGATCGCCCATTTTTATTAAGATTTTTGAACCTGCAACTTTGGCCGGAATCCCTGGACTCGGCGGAGAAGACGGTGGTGTACACCACCGTCCATTTTCCGGGTTGAATATGGGCCCTTGGATCTGATTCCCAGATCTAATCTCCACCTTCCATCTTTATGACTTATTTTAATGCCTCGTGTGTCTCATTGACTAAGGCCTATGGTGAGCGCGCGCATGTGGAGCGTTTGATCCTCCACGTCAATTAATGAAATCTCATCCAACGCCTCTCCTTTTTCTGATTTTCTTAATTTCTGTTTTATTTTCTTTAATTCCATTTTATTTCAAAAATTCATAACTCTTTCATTTTAATTCCAAAAAATATGGGACCAATTGCATTATTTCTCTTTTTAATTCTAGTTTCTAAAAATGATTTTTAATATTTTTTATTTTATAATTTGATATTTTTTGTGAATTTTCTCTTTTCTGGTTATCTTTAATTCATTTTAAATAGTTTTTGATATTCAAAAAATACAAAAATATTTTCTCAACCTATTTGAATGATGATGGATCCATGAAAAATATTCTCATCAATTTTTTAATTAATTTGAGATTTTAGTTCAATTAGGTTATTTTTATTCATTTTTAATTGATTAAAAATAGTTTCTTACTTTTAAAAATGCTGAAATTTTTTGTCAAACTTTGTTTGACCTTGTTGAACTTGGGATAAATCACTTGGACTTTTCAAAGTTGATTTGAGGTGATTTTGAAGTTTGACCTTTCTTTAATATTTTAATTCAAGTTTATTTTTAAATATTAAAAATGCCAAAAATATTTTGTTCATTTCTTGACTTCCAATCTTCATCCCACTTCTGTTTTTGATTGTTTGACCATGATCTTCAACGTCATAAGTCAACACTTGTTGATTGGTATATTCCATTTTATTTTAATGCACTTTATTCTTTTCATGTCCATTATCTTCTCCATCTTCTTCTTCTTCTCTTCTTTTGGATCAATGAGTTAAAGGTTGATAAGTTATCATTGATTAGGGAGGTTTAATCTTCCTTGATTCAAATCTAATTCATCTTGATCAATTGATCAAGTGAATGGCTTTGCATTAAGGATAGATTGCTTCCTAAATCATGCAAAGGACTTAAACCAATACAAGATCATTTCTCTTCCTCTTTTTGGCATGGCAAGTTGTTGGCCTTGCTTCGTCTTCATCACTAGATCCTACTGCAAGCATTAGTTGAGGAGAATCGTGCTCTCAAGATCTGCATTTCAAAGGTGGATATCAGAACTTTTTTCTTCGAAACTCATTATCTCTTGCTTATTTTTTGAGTTTCTTGGCCTGATTGAAGTCCTCTCATTAGAGGCATTTGAATTGTGCTTTCAATTTTGCAAAAACATCAAGTTCAGTTTGAACTCCATCATTTTCTCCTTCTGATTTCTCTTACTATGGAGATCTAGAAGAGAAACCAATGGTACAGGGGTGATGTACATCACCCCATCTTTTCAATGATATGAGGATCGCCCATTTTTATTAAGATTTTTGAACCTGCAACTTTGGCCGGAATCCCTGGACTCGGCGGAGAAGACGGTGGTGTACACCACCGTCCGTTTTCCGGGTTGAATATGGGCCCTTGGATCTGATTCCCAGATCTAATCTCCACCTTCCATCTTTATGACTTATTTTAATGCCTCGTGTGTCTCATTGACTAAGGCCTATGGTGAGCGCGCGCATGTGGAGCGTTTGATCCTCCACGTCAATTAATGAAATCTCATCCAACGCCTCTCCTTTTTTCTGATTTTCTTAATTTCTGTTTTATTTTCTTTAATTCCATTTTATTTCAAAAATTCATAACTCTTTCATTTTAATTCCAAAAAATATGGGACCAATTGCATTATTTCTCTTTTTAATTCTAGTTTCTAAAAATGATTTTTAATATTTTTTATTTTATAATTTGATATTTTTTGTGAATTTTCTCTTTTCTGGTTATTTTTAATTCATTTTAAATAGTTTTTGATATTCAAAAAATACAAAAATATTTTCTCAACCTATTTGAATGATGATGGATCCATGAAAAATATTCTCATCAATTTTTTAATTAATTTGAGATTTTAGTTCAATTAGGTTATTTTTATTCATTTTTAATTGATTAAAAATAGTTTCTTACTTTTAAAAATGCTGAAATTTTTTGTCAAACTTTGTTTGACCTTTTGAACTTGGGATAAATCACTTGGACTTTTCAAAGTTGATTTGAGGTGATTTTGAAGTTTGACCTTTCTTTAATATTTTAATTCAAGTTTATTTTTAAATATTAAAAATGCCAAAAATATTTTGTTCATTTCTTGACTTCCAATCTTCATCCCACTTCTGTTTTGATTGTTTGACCATGATCTTCAACGTCATAAGTCAACACTTGTTGATTGGTATATTCCATTTTATTTTAATGCACTTTATTCTTTTCATGTCCATTATCTTCTCCATCTTCTTCTTCTTCTCTTCTTTTGGATCAATGAGTTAAAGGTTGATAAGTTATCATTGATTAGGGAGGTTTAATCTTCCTTGATTCAAATCTAATTCATCTTGATCAATTGATCAAGTGAATGGCTTTGCATTAAGGATAGATTGCTTCCTAAATCATGCAAAGGACTTAAACCAATACAAGATCATTTCTCTTCCTCTTTTTGGCATGGCAAGTTGTTGGCCTTGCTTCGTCTTCATCACTAGATCCTACTGCAAGCATTAGTTGAGGAGAATCGTGCTCTCAAGATCTGCATTTCAAAGGTGGATATCAGAACTTTTTTCTTCGAAACTCATTATCTCTTGCTTATTTTTTGAGTTTCTTGGCCTGATTGAAGTCCTCTCATTAGAGGCATTTGAATTGTGCTTTCAATTTTGCAAAAACATCAAGTTCAGTTTGAACTCCATCATTTTCTCCTTCTGATTTCTCTTACTATGGAGATCTAGAAGAGAAACCAATGGTACAGGGGTGATGTACATCACCCCATCTTTCAATGATATGAGGATCGCCCATTTTTATTAAGATTTTTGAACCTGCAACTTTGGCCGGAATCCCTGGACTCGGCGGAGAAGACGGTGGTGTACACCACCGTCCGTTTTCCGGGTTGAATATGGGCCCTTGGATCTGATTCCCAGATCTAATCTCCACCTTCCATCTTTATGACTTATTTTAATGCCTCGTGTGTCTCATTGACTAAGGCCTATGGTGAGCGCGCGCATGTGGAGCGTTTGATCCTCCACGTCAATTAATGAAACAAAAATTCATAACTCTTTCATTTTAATTCCAAAAAATATGGGACCAATTGCATTATTTCTCTTTTTAATTCTAGTTTCTAAAAATGATTTTTAATATTTTTTATTTTATAATTTGATATTTTTTGTGAATTTTCTCTTTTCTGGTTATCTTTAATTCATTTTAAATAGTTTTTGATATTCAAAAATACAAAAATATTTTCTCAACCTATTTGAATGATGATGGATCCATGAAAAATATTCTCATCAATTTTTTAATTAATTTGAGATTTAGTTCAATTAGGTTATTTTTATTCATTTTTAATTGATTAAAAATAGTTTCTTACTTTAAAAATGCTGAAATTTTTTGTCAAACTTTGTTTGACCTTGTTGAACTTGGGATAAATCACTTGGACTTTTCAAAGTTGATTTGAGGTGATTTTGAAGTTTGACCTTTCTTAATATTTAATTCAAGTTATTTTTAAATATTAAAAATGCCAAAAATATTTTGTTCATTTCTTGACTTCCAATCTTCATCCCACTTCTGTTTTTGATTGTTTGACCATGATCTTCAACGTCATAAGTCAACACTTGTTGATTGGTATATTCCATTTTATTTTAATGCACTTTATTCTTTTCATGTCCATTATCTTCTCCATCTTCTTCTTCTTCTCTTCTTTTGGATCAATGAGTTAAAGGTTGATAAGTTATCATTGATTAGGGAGGTTTAATCTTCCTTGATTCAAATCTAATTCATCTTGATCAATTGATCAAGTGATTGGCTTTGCATTAAGGATAGATTGCTTCCTAAATCATGCAAAGGACTTAAACCAATACAAGATCATTTCTCTTCCTCTTTTTGGCATGGCAAGTTGTTGGCCTTGCTTCGTCTTCATCACTAGATCCTACTGCAAGCATTAGTTGAGGAGAATCGTGCTCTCAAGATCTACATTTCAAAGGTGGATATCAGAACTTTTTTCTTCGAAACTCATTATCTCTTGCTTATTTTTTGAGTTTCTTGGCCTGATTAAAGTCCTCTCATTAGAGGCATTTGAATTGTGCTTTCAATTTTGCAAAAACATCAAGTTCAGTTTGAACTCCATCATTTTCTCCTTCTGATTCTCTTACTATGGAGATCTAGAAGAGAAACCAATGGTACAGGGGTGATGTACATCACCCCATCTTTTCAATGATATGAGGATCGCCCATTTTTATTAAGATTTTTGAACCTGCAACTTTGGCCGGAATCCTGGACTCGGCGGAGAAGACGGTGGTGTACACCACCGTCCATTTTCCGGGTTGAATATGGGCCCTTGGATCTGATTCCCAGATCTAATCTCCACTTCCATCTTTATGACTTATTTTAATGCCTCGTGTGTCTCATTGACTAAGGCCTATGGTGAGCGCGCGCATGTGGAGCGTTTGATCCTCCACGTCAATTAATGAAATCTCATCCAACGCCTCTCCTTTTTTCTGATTTTCTTAATTTCTGTTTTATTTTCTTTAATTCCATTTTATTTCAAAAATTCATAACTCTTTCATTTTAATTCCAAAAAATATGGGACCAATTGCATTATTTCTCTTTTTAATCTAGTTTCTAAAAATGATTTTTAAATTTTTTATTTTATCAATTTGATATTTTTTGTGAATTTCTCTTTTCTGGTATTTTTAATTCATTTAAATAGTTTTTGATATTCAAAAAATACAAAACTATTTTCTCAACCTATTTGAATGATGATGGATCCATGAAAAATATTCTCATCAATTTTTTAATTAATTTGAGATTTTAGTTCAATTAGGTTATTTTATTCATTTTAATTGATTAAAAATAGTTTCTTACTTTTAAAAATGCTGAAATTTTTTGTCAAACTTTGTTTGACCTTGTTGAACTTGGGATAAATCACTTGGACTTTTCAAAGTTGATTTGAGGTGATTTTGAAGTTTGACCTTTCTTTAATATTTTAATTCAAGTTATTTTTAAATATTAAAAATGCCAAAAATATTTTGTTCATTTCTTGACTTCCAATCTCATCCCACTTCTGTTTTGATTGTTTGACCATGATCTCAACGTCATAAGTCAACACTTGTTGATTGGTATATTCCATTTTATTTTATGCACTTTATTTTTCATGTCCATTATCTTCTCCATCTTCTCTTCTTCTCTTCTTTTGGATCAATGAGTAAAGGTTGATAAGTTATCATTGATTGGAGGTTTAATCTTCTTGATTCAAATCTAATTCATCTTGATCAATTGATCAAGTGAATGGCTTTGCATTAAGGATAGATTGCTTCCTAAATCATGCAAAGGACTTAAACCAATACAAGATCATTTCTCTCCTCTTTTGGCATGGCAAGTTGTGGCCTTGCTTCGTCTTCATCACTAGATCCTACTGCAAGCATTAGTTGAGGAGAATCGTGCTCTCAAGATCTGCATTTCAAAGGTGGATATCAGAACTTTTTTCTTCGAAACTCATTATCTCTTGCTTATTTTTTGAGTTTCTTGGCTGATTGAAGTCCTCTCATTAGAGGCATTTGAATTGTGCTTTCAATTTTGCAAAAACATCAAGTTCAGTTTGAACTCCATCATTTTCTCCTTCTGATTTCTCTTACTATGGAGATCTAGAAGAGAAACAATGGTACAGGGGTGATGTACCTCACCCATCTTTCAATGATATGAGGATCGCCATTTTTATTAAGATTTTTGAACCTGCAACTTTGGCCGGAATCCCTGGACTCGGCGGAGAAGACGGTGGTGTACACCACCGTCCATTTTCCGGGTTGAATATGGGCCCTTGGATCTGATTCCCAGATCTAATCTCCACCTTCATCTTTATGACTTATTTTAATGCCTCGTGTGTCTCATTGACTAAGGCCTATGGTGAGCGCGCGCGCATGTGGAGCGTTGGATCCTCCACGTCAATAATGAAATCTCATCCAACGCCTCTCCTTGTTTCTGATTTTCTTAATTCTGTTTTATTTTCTTTAATTCCATTTTATTTCAAAAATTCATAACTCTTTCATTTTAATTCAAAAAATATGGGACCAATTGCATTATTTTCTTTTTAATTCTAGTTTCTAAAATGATTTTTAATATTTTTATTTTATCATTTGATATTTTTGGAATTTTCTCTTTTCTGGTTATTTTTAATTCATTTTAAATAGTTTTTGATATTCAAAAAATACAAAAATATTTTCTCAACCTATTTGAATGATGATGGATCCATGAAAAATATTCTCATCAATTTTTAATTAATTTGAGATTTTAGTTCAATTAGGTTATTTTTATTCATTTTTAATTGATTAAAAATAGTTTCTACTTTTAAAAATGCTGAAATTTTTGTCAAACTTTGTTTGACCTTGTTGAACTTGGGATAAATCATGGACTCTTTCAAAGTTGATTTGAGGTGATTTGAAAGTTTGACCTTTCTTTAATATTTTAATTCAAGTTTATTTTTAAATATTAAAAATGCCAAAAATATTTTGTTCATTTCTTGACTTCCAATCTTCATCCCACTTCTGTTTTTGATTGTTTGACCATGATCTTCAACGTCATAAGTCAAACACTGTTGATGGTATATTCCATTTTATTTTAATGCACTTTATTCTTTTCATGTCCATTATCTTCTCCATCTTCTTTTTCTTCTTTTTTTGGATCAATGAGTTAAAGGTTGATAAGTATCATTGATTAGGGAGGTTTAATCTTCCTTGATTCAAATCTAATTCATCTTGATCAATTGATCAAGTGAATGGCTTTGCATTAAGGATAGATTGCTTCCTAAATCATGCAAAGGACGTAAACCAATACAAGATCATTTCTCTTCTCTTTTTGGCATGGCAAGTTGTTGGCCTTGCTTCGTCTTCATCACTAGATCCTACTGCAAGCATTAGTTGAGGAGAATCGTGCTCTCAAGATCTGCATTTCAAAGGTGGATATCAGAACTTTTTTCTTCGAAACTCATTATCTCTTGCTTATTTTTTGAGTTTCTTGGCCTGATTAAAGTCCTCTCATTAGAGGCATTTGAATTGTGCTTTCAATTTTGCAAAAACATCAAGTTCAGTTGAAATCCATCATTTTCTCCTTCTGATTTCTTACTATGGAGATCTAGAAGAGAAACAATGGTACAGGGGTGATGTACTCACCCCATCTTTTCAATGATATGAGGATCGCCCATTTTTATTAAGATTTTTGAACCTGCAACTTTGGCCGGAATCCCTGGACTCGGCGGAGAAGACGGTGGTGTACACCACCGTC
>NW_026112774.1:0-63656 GCF_024323335.1 Lathyrus oleraceus | reverse complement strand
CCCGACCTCCACCACCAGAACCTATTCCTATTCCATTGAACTGGTGGAAGCACTAAGGGCTACCATAGCAAGACTTGGAAAAGAAAACAAGAGTGCAGCTAAGCCTTCAACAGGTCAAAAATGAAAGGAATGAGATGAAGTGGGAACTAGAGAGAAAAAAGACTCAGCTTGAGGAAAACGAGGAAAGGGTCGATAAAGAAAAACATAAGAGGAAGAGAGTCAAAATAGGCATGGAAGAAGCTGACCTCTGCTTGGAAACTATCAAAGAGAAAGTAAAACAGTTGAGAAAGAATGCCAAAAGAATAAGCGTTGGTGGCTACATGCAACAAAGAGAAGAAAGAGGTGAGAGGCATTAGAAGTTAAGATACATGATCTCACTATCTCCCTTCACAACTCAAATGCTTAAGTGGAGCAAGAGTGTCGACTTAAGGAAGAGCCACAAAAGCTTCTCGAGTTACACCTAGAGTCTGGGCCGAGAAATGTCAAGAGACAAAGGATTCCAAAGAGTATGCTCAACATTAGAAGGATAGACTTGAAGCATTTCATCAAGATAGTGTGATATGACTGAAAGAAGAGAACATGTGGTGAGGATTATGAGTTATTCAAGAAAACCATTGACTTTTTCCAGAAGGATAAGGATGGGTATCGTACAAAGCTAATGGTTTGGGGAGTTCTGTAACTGGTAGCCCAGACATGCCTTGAGATTGAGAGAGGCAGTAGAAGAGTTAGACCAAGACAACGTGCATTCTACTGTGGTTAGTTCATTCTTCTATGTGAAGGAATGTTGAAGAGGTTCAAAGTGAGTTGGAGGAACTCAAGCCCGAAAACCTACTATGTGATTTTCCGCTTTTTGTACTCTTTTATGTTTCTTAGAGATTTAGTATTTAGTTGTATTGGTTCGGGTTGTTATGCCTTTGTATTCCGTACTTAGACAATTGAATGAATGAAAGTGGGCACCTCTTTAGTTCGTGGTTTTATGCTCCTTTGAATGTTTAATAGCAACCCCTTATAAACGATTCCATGAAAATAAAGAAAAACATTTTTCTCATTTGCATGCATTCAACACACATCATGTATTTAATTTAAAAAAACTTACAAAACCTTTACCCTCTGTCCAGTAACACTGACTAATCAATACCGATACGAGACGCACATTAACTACAGGATGACGTGGAACAAGTTGAGGCCAAAAGGCCACCATGAGAATTTTTTTACTGCTATCCAGGAAAATTATGGACCAGTTACTCGAGACGATACTAGAGATTACCCAAAGAGAGAGGGGACTTCAGGATTAGTCAATCAGGATGAAAGCTTCACTCGTGCCAAGGGAGTCTCTGTTCATATACCGGTGGGAAACAAGGGTAATGGAGATCACGTGGAACCTTCTGATTCACCTGCTCAACATGGGTCTGAGATGGGTGAAGATAACCAATACAAATCCTTTTACATACCAGATCCATAAAAACCTAAGGTTCTTCTAGATCCTGCTAAAGAAAGGCTTCGCGCCTTAGAAAATAAAGTCAAGGCTATAAAGGGAAACCATATCTTGGCTCAAAAACCCATGAACATGCGGTTGGTTTCAAATTTGGTCATCCCGGATAAGTTCGAGACTCCTGACTTTGAAAAGTACAAAGGCTAGACTTGTCTGAGAAGTCATTTGGGGATGTATTTTATAAAGATGGTTGCACACACTGAAAATGATAAGTGCTCAAACACTATTTTCAAGACAGCTTGAGTGGGGCATCCCTCAGGTGGTACATGAGTTTTGAACAAGGACGAATTCAGAGTTGGGAAGATTTAGATGACGCTTTCCTTCGCTAATACAAATACAATCTCGATATGGCACTTGATCGTATGCAGCTACGAGGTATGATAATGAAAGAGAAAGAGTCATTCAAAGAATACATCCAGCGATTGAGAGAGTTGGCGCGCTCAGGTAGAACCTCTGTTGTTTGAGAAGGAAATGACTGGAATATTCGTAGATACGTTGAAGGACCCTTCTTTGATAGATTGGTAAGCAGTGTGGCGTCATACTTTGCTCATTTTTTAACAATTGGATACTGCATTGAGAAAGGTTTAAGGGATTGAAAAATTCAAGGAGTTGTTGGGGCCCCCAATGCACCAAAAAATTATTCCGGAGGCTTCCAAAAGAAAAGGGAAGGTGATATCGATGCCATCTCAAGACGGTATAACGGTAAGTAACAAATTCCGTACAACCAAGTCACCATTGTAGTACCTATACCATATCAGCGGCAGTTCAAACCAAGGCCACCACAAAGGAAACTTAACCCTTTGCATGTGCCTTATAGCCATATATTTCCATACTTGCATAAAGAAGGAATGTTAACCTTAAGGGAGTTGAAGCCAACCACTTTCCCTTATCCTCTCGGGTATGATGCTAATGCCCATTGTGAATTTCATACGGGTGCACCTGGCCATTCCTCAGAAAGTTGTTACGCCTTTCAGAATAATGTGCAAGATCTGGTTGAGGCCAAAGTTGTTACCTTTACTCCAAGACACACGAATGTTAAGACTAACCCCATGCCTCACAGAAGAGCATTAGTCAGTGTCATCGAGGAAGTCAATAAAGCGGAACTGATCAAGAAGGTAGAAGAAATTCAAACTCCTATTGCTATGATAGGTGCACAATTGTTGAAGAGTGGTTTGATCCCAATAAACCTAGTTGATGAAGATGACATTGAAGAGTTGATGGTTTTCATTCAACAAATGTTGGATAAAGGTACAATGCAGATCGAGCGTCATAGAAAAGATAAGAAAGAAAAGGAGATGGTTGTAATTGACATTCCTTATGATGTGGTCAATGTGAAAATTCCCATCACCCCATTAGTGATAGAATTTCCAGCACCATTCGCCTATGAAGATGGAAAAGCGGTGTCGCATTACGCGAAAAACCGGCGGGAAAACAAGACAACAGAGCCGCCACCGTGCGTTATTTATCCAAAAGAGGGAAAGGAAACGCTCGAAGTAAACCTGGAAAAAGCATGGTCTCGCGACCAAAGAGAATGGGATCGGGAGTCGGTTATGCGAAGGGAAGGTATTAGCACCCCTACGCATCCGTCGTACTCGACGGGATCCACGCACAAAAGGAAGGAAAATGGTTGCTAAACGCTGCTCAAATAAACACACTGGCTGAAAGAGACACAGGAAAACAAACAAAACAGGACTTGGCAGGACATCGCATCCTGGGCCTACGTAGTCTATCAGGCATAGACATCAGAGTCGACGTAGTTCGGACTAGGGAAAACATGCTCGCTAGGATATCGCATCCTATGCATACGTATCTTCTTGGACGAAGAAGAATCAGAGCATCCGTAGCTCGGCTAACGCACGTAAGACAAAACAACACGGGAAATCGACTGCCAGTCGCTGGGCTTACGTCAAACTCCACACAACCAGGCAAACATGGAGGTCGAATGCCAATCGCTGGACTTACATCATACTCCGAACCAACAAACACACACAAAGGAAACCGACCGCCAATCGCTGGACTTACGTCAGACTCCAACAAAGAAACTGGAAACCGAATGCCAATCGCTGGACTTACATCGGACTCCAACTAGAAAAGGAGAAACAACTCACACAAACAAAACAAAAGGGCGCCCGGAGAGATCAGCTCATCTCCTACCTACGTACCTCATCTGGTATGAGGATCAGGGCGACGTAGTTCCCCTACGCAGGGACAAAGGACTAGCCTAACCAGATAACAGAGGGAGACACAACTAGGGAGACTATGACTCGAGCCTAGATGTTATCATGCATATCATCCCTAAGTAAGGTTGCTATCTAACTTGCACAGGGAGCAAGCTAAACCTAAACAGCACAAACAGTCATACAAAAGCACAAAGCAAGCACACACACTATATACAAACAGAGGGGCTCAAACAAGGCTAGGCTTTAGTCAAGGGGTCATGTCAACCTCGACAAACAAGCCACTGTATCAGGGTGATGTTAGCTCTTAACCCTAACATTGAGAGTTAGGGTGAAGTAGATGAAATAGGAAGTGAGGGTGTGCCTCACAGCTCTTATCCCTGGCCTGGGAGAGCTTTAGACAAAGGAAGTGTGGGTTCAGAAAGTGGGAACCCTTCTACACTTATGACTGACTCAACTGTACAACTGTACAAGGATCTTGGGTTAATATCTACAATGCGTCAACACAAGTTGTGTGAGCAGAGGGATGACTCAACAAGAATAGCAGGAGATGGATTGCACATCTCTTGGGTTCTGCCAATTGCCTTATCAAAGGTCTTTTCTTGCTTGGGGACAAAAATAAACAATCACAAGCATTGCCTCTTAAGGAGGACTTCAGACAGGTGCCTGGCCAAGTAACAGGCCAGGTCTTCCAGACTACATGGAGTTAGGATGTTATACCTCAGTGCTCAAGCTAGCAAGCAAAGCAAAAGCAAGTTCACAAAGGAACTATAGCAACTAAGGTACCTGAAAACAATCCAACATAATCAGTACACAACTCAAACAAAAGTCAAACAGACAATGGTCAACAGTTAACTGTACACAGTCAAACAACAATCAAGCAAAGCAATGCACAAAGGTGCAAGCCACAAGGCCTAAGTACAAGTCTCAAAGCCTACAAAACAAACTCAAGGTTAGTCATAAACAAGCAATGGACCAATTCCAATTGAGTGCACATCATCAAGCATAAGCAATTGTGCCTTTTGACCTGAAACAAAGCTCAAACATTAAGCACTAACCACTAGTACAAGACTAGGGTCAAAATGGGAGCAATAAGCCAAAACAGAACATGAACCTTATCAAAAATCAAGATCAATCAATTAGGAATCAAATCCAAGTGGTCTCACATTCATATCATCAACCAATATCATTTCATACATCAATCATGGTCAAACATGCAAGTTAGAACCTCATAGAACCAAACAGAATGATTCAACTCAAATCAACTCACAAACATTTCAATAAATCCCCAAAAAATTCATGGTTAAACAGAATTCATAACATGACCTACACACCAAATTTCAAGTCATTTGGACTAAGGGAAGCGAGTCAATTAAATTCATCAAGTCAAGGTATGTTCAAACAAGCCCATACAAGGCACCAAATCATGCATCAACTCCAAGCAAGCATAAAACAGAATTGGCATAAGATAAATGAACCCAACCAAGGCCATGACAAACTTCAATGTGTCTAGAATACACATGCTAAATTTCAAGTCCATCCAATAAGCAACAAGAATTTCACAAATCATATGAAATCATGACTCACAAAAAGTCCACAATTGGTCAAACAGGGGAGAAAATATCAATCAAATTGGAAATGCATTCAAACAATCCACAAAAATTCACACTCAAACCTAACATCCAGGAGAGTCAACATGCAAAAATTTACATCAATTCAAGTTCATATGGCAGGGTAAATAAAATCAGCAAATCAAGCAACCCAAGGTGTGACACACATTGTCACACCTACATTCATCATAGCATATCTTCACAACCAGAAATGATAAAATCACAAACTCTATACCAAAAAATCCCTAAAGGTGTCTAGAGTAAGCATGCAAATTTCAGCTCCATTGGATTAAGCATCATCATTTCACACTCAAAATGGCAAGCAAGGTGCAACAAAACACATGTATGAACAAACCCTAGGCCAAACAATTTTACAACCAAGCACAATTTGCAAATTTATGCTCATAAAAAAGTAGACACAATGAGGAGCAAGATGCAAAAAATTGGAGTGAAATTGATGCATTTTTCAATTTATTATGATTTTATGAAGTTGGATAGAATAATAAAAATGAAAGAAAACACATAGCATGGCATATGGAGGGAAAGGATGAAAATATGAAATAAATTTGAAAATCTGCCTTGGCCAGGATTCGAACCATGTACAAATTCAAAAAGTGGCGCCAGCACAAACCCTAACCAGAGAAGAGTCGACGCATGGCCAGCTATGGTCGACTCAAAGGAACACAGCCAGAGCTTCGGGTCAGCGCAAGACCAGCTATGGTAGACTCAAAGCTGTTGTATGGTCGACGCAACCTTGCTGTATGGTCGACGCATAGCTGAAGATCTTCATCTTCTTCATGAAGAAGAAGATGAACAGTGTGCGAATTTCAACACTTTTCCAGAATTTTTTCCAGAACTCAAAAACAAATACATCAAACAAATCCTCATGACATGTAGGTTATAGATCAAGGAATATTTCATGTTAATTCATCATGATTCATGCAAAATGGAGCAAAATCAAATTAACATTCTAGACTTCAATTAAGCATATCTCTCTTAATAATGCATCAAATCACACGAAATTTAGATCAGAATCACCAGGAGAACAAGATCTACCAGAATATATACATGAATTTAAGAATTAAGAGATTCGAAAACTGAACCTCTTGAAGAGCAGTTCTTGATTTTGCACGATCCACAACTTGTAAGTATCTAAATCCACTCTACAATGCTTGAAATGATGTTTGGTGAAGAAAAGGAAGCTTGCACACATGTAGATCTAGCTCAAAATAGAAACTCCATTGTCATCTTCATGAACTTCCACCACTTGATTCTTGCACGAATTCACCAATTCAACACTTGATCTGCACAGAATCAAAGCTAGGCAACAAGTATATGAAGTAAAATCGCAAGGTTCTTTGAAAAAAATGGAATTATGAATGAGAGAAAAATTTGAAGTGAGAGAGAATTTGGATCTTGAAAATGTGAAAAATGATTAACCTCCTCAATTCTGTTATGATTAGAGTATATATATGTTGTACTAATCAAGTCCTTAATCATGCTTAAACATGTGGCAAATGGATTAGTGAGAATGGAGTGTTTATGAAAATTTGCAACTCACCTTGCATGCATGAAAAATGTTGCTACAGTGCACGTTTTTCTGTCCAAACACACTCCAAATATCATTTTGAGCCAAATGCCAATGTTGGAATGCATGGAAAATGCTTAGTTTTCAGATGGACTTTTTTCCCTCCAAATTTAAATTCAAATCACATGAAAAATGCAATATTTTTGTGATGATTTTTGATGAAATGCAATGAATGATTATGATAGAGGAGATCAAGAGTGAAATGTAGCAAGAAACCCCACTTCATTTGGCCAATTGGTGTGAAAGTTATGCAACTTTGAAGTTCAAAATTTCCTGACAATGATTTGACCATAACTTGTCAACCACACATGAGAAATGGATGTTCTTTGACTTTTTGGAAAGGTGAGAGCAAGATCTTCAACTTTCAGGTTGGACAAAATTTCATTTGAAGCTTGTATGATAATGTAAATTTGAGGAGAAGACCTTTCCATTTTTGGCAATTTGAAATTACAGGTCACTTACTATTTTTGGAAATTTTTCTTCTGACCTCAAATTCTTCAATGTTGATCTTTGAAATGTCAAATGAGACTTGTATGGACATGAATGAAGCCTCTCAAACCATCTCCCACCTTCAAATCCATGAATTCAGGCACAGTTGACCACAATTGACTTTCTAGGGTTTCAGATGAAATTCGGCTTGATTGTTGAGCTTTGATCATCCAACCTTTGGCCAAACCACTTCAAAATAGTCCCTAGGTCATATGAACTCAATGAACCAACCTTAGGGCTTTGCTTCAATAGGAATTGCACTTGCTTGCTTGCTCAACTGATCCTTCTGACCAGTTGACCTAATCTTGTCTGATGATTTGCACTTGGGCAAAGGACAATGCAATACTATGCAGTGGACTATGTAATGTTAATGACCTAATCATGAAAATGTATGTACAAAATGGGAGGTGCAAATTTGAGGTGCTACAGCTGCCCCTATTCAATCAACTGGGAACCAGAATGGATGAGAGCAACGACTGTCAGACTTTCAGGGTAAACAGGGATGGAATACCGAAGAACCGTAGAATTTGCACTCTGCGGGGATCCACCAACGGAAACGTCCATTGGGATATGATATTTATTACTGGGGATTTTGATTTTTTTCTGGTTTTTCTCTCAAGGGTACAACCACCTCCAGACATCTCAAGACGATGAATGGGAACAGAAATCACAACTAGGCGTCATCGGACGACTAGGAAAAACTCAACGTTTACCGAGACCAACGGAGAGGTAACCAGACATCAACGGATGAATGGAAAGGGATACAACCACACGTCAACGGACGTAGTGGGAAAAACTCATCGTTTACCAAAACCAACGGAGAGGTAACTTTACTGGGGACGACCAGGAAAAACTCGACGTTTACCAAAACCAATGGAGAGGTAACCAGACATCAACGGATGAATGGAAAGACTCGACCAGACGTCAACGGACGAATGGGAGAAGCTCGACATTTATCGACACCAACGGAGAAGGAGAAAACTCGACCAGACGTCAACGGACGAATGGGAGAAGCTCGACGTTTATCGACACCAACGGAGAAGGAGAAAACTCGACCAGACGTCAACGGACGAATGGGAGAAGCTCGACGTTTATCGACACCAACGGAGAAGGAGAAAACTCGACCAGACGTCAACGGACGAACGGGAGAAGCTCGACGTTTATCGACACCAACGGAGAAGGAGAAAACTCGACCAGACGTCAACGGACGAACGGGAGAAGCTCGACGTTTATCGACACCAACGGAGAAGGAGAAAACTCGACCAGACGTCAACGGACGAACGGGAGAAGCTCGACGTTTATCGACACCAACGGAGAAGGAGAAAACTCGACCAGACGTCAACGGACGAACGGGAGAAGCTCGACGTTTATCGACACCAATGGAGAGGAGAACAGACATCAATCGGATGACCTGTGGGGAAAATACAACTAGATATCAACGGATAACTAGGAAAAACTCGACGTTTATCGACACCAACGGAGAGGAGAAGCCACTTCACTAAGGAAGGGGGATGACAACCGGAAACTGAATAGGACGTCCACCGACGACTCTACTGGGGATTCTGGCTGGGAAGCAACCAGTTATTAACGAATGACTGGGGAATAGGATATACAATCAGACGTCAACGGACAAATGAGAAAAACTCAACGTTTACCGAGACCAACAGAGAGGTAACTCTGCATGGGGAAATATATCACCAACAACCGTCAACAAACGATCGGGAAAAACTCGACGTTTATCGAAACCAACGGAGAGGTAACTCTGGGGGGAATCAACAGCCATTAACTAATGATCTGTGGGGAATAAGCAACTATACGTCATCGGACGCATAGGAAAAACTCAACATTTATCGACACCAACGGAGAGGAGGACTCTTCTGGGGAGAGAAAACAAGACTCAACCAAACGTCAACGGACGATTGGGAAAAACTCGACGTTTATCGACACCAACGGAGAGGAGGACTCTTCTGGGGAAGGAGAACGACGTTACGAACATCGAAAGATGATGTTTACGGACACCAAAGAAAACCAGACATTAACGAATGACTGGGACATACTCGATGTGTACACCGAAAGATGGTGTTGACCGACACCAAAGAAAGAACACACGCGGGTGCTGACGTGACACCGACCTGTATCACAAGATGACATCTACACATGTCAAGGCAAGGCTAAACACTTGTTGGGGTCTCACTGGGGAGAAACAAACTTTCCTGTCACCAACAAATGAGGAAATAAACCTCTCTGGGGGAAGAATATCCTGAATGCTGTCAGGAGCAACTGTAGCAAACGTGCTGTACAGATTTCGAACAAATGATCCGCCTCTGCTGGGGATATGGTCTGATTGGTTTAGAACACATGAATGCATATGTTTGAATTTTTTTTTATATAGCGTAATGCTCCATTATTGAAATGGAAATGCTACGCGATTTGAAGATGCAATAATCACTATATGCCAAATGCAAAACTGGCTGGGAAGCCAAACAATCAGATACTCCAACTCTGTGGGGAGACTCTGTTTGAGGAATACTTTGCGGGGAGATCACTGACTTCTCACTCATGCTGGAGAAACAATACTGTTGTCAGGGAAAGAATAGACTCCACTGGGGACATCCTTCACAGGACCCAATCCACTAGGGGACTCCACTCGGGGAAGCAATCAATACAACCTTGCTGAGGATTACCCCACGGCGACTCTGCTGAAGATTAACCAGAGCGATTGCGCTGAGGAACCAGCAATACAACTCCACTGGGGAAATCAAACAAAGCACCTCTCTGGGAAGTAACAAAGCGACTTTGCTAGGGATAACCAGGCGACTTCACTGGGGAGAGCCAACCAATCCACAAGTGATAAACTCTGCTTTGGAGAATAAACCCTACTCCGCTGGGGACGACCCACGCAATCCACAGGTAGGATAAACTCAGTTGGGGATGCAGACATCACTTTGCTACGGAAAACTCATCCAATCCACAGGTAGGATAACTGCTGGAGATAAATTTCTTTGAACCCGCTCCACTCGGGGACTAGCTGGGGAAAATTATCAACACAAACCTCTGCTCCGGAGATCTGCTAGGGAAAACAACTCTGTCGGGGAATACACACCATTCTGCTGAGGATGAGCAAAACTCTGGTGGAGAAAGCAAATATACCAGACTCCGTGCTGGGGAGAAATATCCACAACCCTGCTGGGGAACAAGCGCTCGCGACCACGCTGGGGATACAACATCCTTCCAACTCAGTGGGGAACTCTCCTGGGGAAGTACTCGCTGGGGAACAAAGCTCTGAAAGCTCTCATACCTGCTTGGAGAAGCATCTGCTGGGGAACCATTCTCACAGATGACGATCTGCACAACAGCACAACAAAATGCCCCAGGGGATATATGGACAAGATATGCTCAAGTGTCCTCAACATTCAAAATGATTTTCAAATGTTTTATCTTTCTGCCAGTTATTGTTTAGCCTTCATGTTTTTATATGCAATGTTTATCAAAAATTCGGACGTTTTTGCAAACAAAACAGTAAAATAAAAATAAGAGAGCTATTTATCTGAATAACGACTTTTATTGATTGAAAATGTGCCTGAAAAGGCGAATACATTGGGAAGCACTTCCTAGAAAGAGGTAATTGCGCACAAAAGGAAAAAATCTATCCTAATGGCAATGTGAACACGACATCCACTATTTCCCAATTCTGTTATAACTCACAGATCATCAGTTTTCTCCCAAATTCCTTGCTTTCTGAGAAGAATGACTGGACCAATCACATCTTTCGAGATGGCAGACGACGAAGCGCGATAAAGTACAGATAACTCAGACTGTAGTCTTTGCTCTAATCCCTCTTTTGCCTGGATCGCCCTTTCGGGTTTTCAATCCACCGGGATACCCATTTTTGCCTTAGCCGCCCTTGCGGGTTTTCGACTTACCGGGTTTACAAATTCTTTTCATTTTTTATCCCTAATTTTTGCCCGAACCTTTTCTTTCTGTTTTTTGGTTCGCCGGGATGCCCTTTTTTGCCTGGACTCTTTTATTCTTTTTGTCCAGCGGGTCAATTTATGCGAAGTATTTTTTGACTACATCTGAGTTAACAGGGGACGAGAAATCTTCACCATCCATAGTTGTAAGCATCAAGGCTCCACCAGAGAAGACCTTCTTCACAACATATGGACCTTCATAATTAGGGGTCCACTTGCCCCTGTTATCTGTACCGGGAGGAAGGATCCTCTTCAAAACTAAATCACCAGTTTGATAGCTTCGAGGATGCACTTTCTGATCAAAGGCTCGCTTCGTCCTTCTCTGATACAACTGCCCATGGCACACAACTGCTAGCCGTCTCTCTTCGATAAGGCTCAACTCATTAAACCTTGTTCGAATCCACTCGGCTTCGTCCAACTTGACATCTAACAAAACCCTCAGAGAAGGGATCTCCACTTCAACTGGTAGGACAACTTCCATACCATACACAAGGGAGTACGGGGTTGCCCCGGTCGACGTACGTACTGAGGTACGGTACCCATGCAAAGCGAAAGGCAGCATCTCATGCCAATCCTTGTACGTAACGACCATCTTCTGCACAATCTTCTTGATATTCTTATTCGCCGCCTCTACAGCACCATTCATCTTCGGTCTGTAAGGAGAAGAATTGTGATGTTCAACCTTGAAATCTTTGCAAAGCTCTTTCATCATCTTGTTATTGAGATTCGAACCATTGTCAGTGATGATTCTCTCAGGAACTCCATAACGACAGATGATTTCCTTCTTGATGAACCGGGTAACCACTTGTTTGGTAACATTAGCATAGGAAGCTGCTTCCACCCACTTGGTGAAGTAGTCAATCGCCACCAAGATGAAGCGATGTCCATTCGAAGCAGTAGGCTCAATCTTCCCAATCATATTAATGCCCCACATGGCGAACGGCCAAGGCGAATTCATGACATTCAGAGGGCTTGGTGGTACATGCACCTTATCAGCATAAATTTGACACTTATGGCACTTCCGAGCATACTTGAAGCAATCGGATTCCATAGTCATCCAGTAATAACCGGCTCTCAACAGTTTCTTCGACATTGCATGACCACCAGCATGGGTACCAAACGAACCCTCGTGCACTTCTTGCATCAACATGTCTGCTTCGTGTCTATCCACGCATCTGAGCAGAACCATGTCAAAGTTTCTCTTATACAGCACATCGTCCTGATTCAAATAAAAGCTTCCAGCTAGCCTTCTCAGGGTTGTCTTATCATTCTTTGACGCACCTTCAGGATATTCCTGACTCTTGAGGAAGTTCTTGATATTATAATACCACGACTTCTCATCAATCACAACAGACTCGGTTGCAAACACATACGCAGGCCTCTCGAGTCGATTCACCACAACATGTGGCACATGATTCGACCAATGAACTTTGATCATAGAAGACAGAGTAACCAAAGCATCAGCCATCTGATTCTCATCCCGGGGGACATGATACAACTTCACCTTCTTGAAGAACGTCAACAATCTTCTGGTGTAATCTCTATACGGAATCAAATGCGGCTGGTTCGTATTCCAATCTCCATTGACCTGATTGATCACTAGAGCGGAATCTCCAAATATGTCAAGAGTTTTGATCCTCAAATCAATGGCTTCTTCTATCCCCATGATACAAGCCTCATACTCAGCTTCGTTGTTGGTGACATCAAAAGTCAATCTGGCAGCAAAAGGTATATGAGCACCTTTAGGATTGATCAGCACTGCACCAACACCGTTACCATTCACGTTCACAGCCCCATCAAACATCAATGTCCACTTGTCATCAGGATCCGGTCCTTCCTCGACAAGAGGCTCTTCGCAATCTTTCATCTTAAGATACATGATGTCTTCATCAGGGAATTCAAACATCATAGGCTGATAATCATCAATCGGCTGTTCGGCGAGATAGTCTGACAAAATACTACCTTTGATGGCCTTCTGCGACGTGTACTAAATATCATACTCTTTTAGAATCATCTGCCAACGGGCAACACGTCCGGTGAGAGCCGGCTTCTCAAAGATGTATTTCACTAGATCCATCTTAGAAATCAACAAGGTAGTATGGTTCAACATATACTGCCTCAGTCGGCGAGCAGCCCAGGCCAAAGCACAGCAAGTTTTCTCAAGCTGTGAATATTTGATTTCACAGCCGGTAAACTTTTTGCTAAGGTAGTATATGGCATGCTCTTTTCGACCAGACTCGTCATGCTGTCCCAATACACACCCCATCGAATTCTCGGTTACTGACAGGTACATTATCAATGGTCTCCCTGGAACTGGAGGGATCAGGATTAGTGGTTTCTGTAAATACTCTCTTATCTTGTCAAAAGCTTTCTGACAGTCATCATTCCACCTGATTGCTTGATTCTTTCTAAGCAGTTTGAATATTGGTTCACACGTGGCAGTTATGTGAGATATGAACCTTGCAATGTAGTTCAATCTCCCTAAAAACCCACGAACCTGCTTTTCTGTTTTCGGTTCAGGCATTTCTTGAATAGCTTTGACTTTTGCTGGATCAACCTCAATCCCTTTCTCACTGACAATGAAGCCTAACAGCTTCCCTGATCTCACGCCAAACGTACATTTGTTTGGATTCAGCCTGAGTTTGAACTTTACCAATCTGTCAAACAACTTCTGCAAATTAACCAGGTGCTCCTCTTCTGTCTGCGACTTCGCAATCATATCATCCACGTACACTTCGATCTCTTTGTGCATCATGTCATGAAAGAGAGTCGTCATAGCCCTCTGATAAGTAGCACCGGCATTCTTCAGCCCAAATGGCATCACCTTGTAGCAGAACGTGCCCCAAGGTGTAATGAATGTCGTCTTTTCCATGTCCTCTGGCGCCATCTTAATCTGATTATAGCCCGAGAAACCATCCATGAAAGAGAATACCGAGGATTGAGCCGTATTATCCACCAATACATCAATGTGAGGTAATGGGAAATCATCTTTCGGACTCGCCCTGTTCAAATCCCGGTAATCGACACACATTCTGACTTTGCCGTCCTTCTTCGGCACAGGAACGATGTTGGCCACCCACGGGGGATAAGTTGTTACTGACAAGAAACCCGCATCGAACTGCTTCTGAACCTCTTCCTTAATCTTCACAGCCATATCAGGACTCGTTCTACGAAGCTTCTGCTTGACCGAAGGACACTCTTCTCTGAGAGGTAGTCTATGAACCACAATATTAGTATCCAGCCCAGGTATATCTTGATAAGACCAGGCGAATATCTCAACATACTCTCTCAGCATCTCAATCAACCTGCTCTTGACCTTTGTCTTCAAAGCAGCCCCGATCTTAATATCTTTTCTGGCGTCCTCAGTACCAAGATTCACAATCTCCAACTCCTCCTGATGAGGTTGGATGACCCTTTCCTCTTGCTTCAACAATCTAGCCAATTCTTTAGGGAGTTCACTGTCTTCCTCACTCTCCTCTTCAGCTTGGTAGATGGGATTGTTGAAATCATGATGAGGCATAACAGAACTGTTCATAGTAGATGTCGTGATATCACTTCTGCATGTTTTAATGCTTTGTTTTAGAAAAAGAGTTCAAGAAAGTCACAAAAACAAAAACATTGCCATTTTTATTTTTATTTTTGAAAAGTGAAAACAAAAATGGAAAGACAGGGATCACAAAATTGTTTGCAAAACGTCCTTTATTAATGATAAACATTTGTAAAACATGATGTGGCCCTACAATGAACCACTACGTCTTGGGCAGAACGTAGGGTTTTGTGCAGAATGAAAAACAAAAGAAAATTACTCTGTTTGAAGAGTAACTTGGACTACATCTTCTGCAGTCCAATTGCTGATCACTTCCCCTGGTGCACACGGGCGAACCCAGTTGTCGAGATCACGATCACTGTCACCATCTTCACTACTGACCGCAAAGACGTCACCGTGATTCATCAGCCCAGCGCTGGTAAAGGTACTCGGACCTGCTTGTACACCCTGCTCCGCTAGCAATGGTTGATAGCCAATACCGAACTTGTCCTCCTTGACAGGCAAATCCACCATCTTGCCCCAGCCTTCAGCCTTGCCGGAGTCAACAACCTCTTTGGCCTGCTTGTACGAAGCAATCGAAGCACCCAGCTTCCTCTGTTCAGCAAACGCCACACCCTCGAGAGCAACAGTCTCAAACGCCTGGCATAAGGTTTCGTGGATCTCGCCATCCACCTTGACATACTTGAACGAGGATAGGTGACTCACCAAGATATCTT
Organism: Lathyrus oleraceus; assembly: GCF_024323335.1. Classification (NCBI taxonomy): domain Eukaryota; kingdom Viridiplantae; phylum Streptophyta; class Magnoliopsida; order Fabales; family Fabaceae; genus Lathyrus; species Lathyrus oleraceus. The sequence continues at coordinate 48,066 of NW_026112774.1, read as the reverse complement.
CCTCACCGCACACGGTCACAATCTGACCATTCCAGACATACTTGAGCTTTTGATGGAGAGTCGACGAGACTGCCCCTGCTGCGTGAATCCAAGGACGCCCCAACAAACAACTGTAAGCGGGCTGAATGTCCATGACATAGAAGATGATGTCAAACACCTCAGGACCTATCTTCATAGGCAAGGTAACTTCACCAAACACAGACCGTTTAGATCCGTCAAATGCACGAACTATCAGGTCACTAGGAGTAAGCACGACCCCTTCAACAGATATCTTCTTCATAATTTGTTTGGGCAAGACATTCAGAGAAGAACCGGTGTCCACCAAGACGTGAGACAACACTGCACCCTTGATCTCCATGGTGATATGTAAGGCCTTATTATGATTTCGCCCTTCAGGCGTCAAGTCTAGATCAGTGAAACCTAAACCATGCCTGGTGCTCACGTTGGCAATCACACCTTCCAGTTGGTTGACGGAGATCTCTTGAGGTACATACGCCATGTTCAACATCTTCAGCAAGGCGTTGCGATGTGCCTCAGAGCACAGCAGCAAAGAGAGAATTGAAATCTTGGACGGAGTTTGATTGAGCTGATCCACAATCTTGTAGTCACTCTTCTTTATGATTCTCATAAATTCCTCCACGTCCTTTTCAAACGAACCCTCAGGCACCTCCTTCTGAGTCGGATCCTCGTCCACCACAGCCTGTTTGCCCTTCGACTTAGCAAAAGCCTCGGCATTAGCATCTCTCAACGGTTGAGGAGCAAACAGTCGCCCGCTGCGAGTAAAGCCTCCCGGTCCACCAACATTGTCCACAACTGGACTCACAACTGCGGGAGTTCTAATAGGTGCAGCAATAGTTACTGGAGCCTGATTGGTCGGCCTGACCCGATTCTCAGCCCTTCGATTATTCCGGTAGGCATTGTCGTACCTCCAAGGCACAACCTTACTATTCTAAACAACAGGTCTTCTACCTGATACAACAATAGTAGTTAGATTGTTAACAGTTACTGGTGCGGAGATGGTAACAGGAGTACCACTTGTTGTAGGCGCACTACCAACAGTCCTCGGCCCACGTCCTTCAGACGGTTTGAAAAATATAGTGACAGTTGACACTGCCCCACGATCTCTATTATCAACCCGACCAAACTGGACACTGCCTTCGTCAATCAGCTTCTGGATACCGGCCCGCAACTGTTCACAACCATTCTCAGATTCTGCACAGCCCATACAAGCTTCATCACAGCCCGGGTAGACACCACCACTCAGCAAACGACCCTTGACAATAAGCAGAGAAGTCTGAATCTCATCAACACTGACCATCAGATCCTCGGCTTCTTCCCCTTCGACATTGTTCACCCGGTGAGCACCATGCGCAGGCATAGGGTTATTTACAACATTCGGTACAGGAGCGAAATTGATAGTCTTGGCATCAATCAAGTCCTGGACTTTATGGTGGAAAGCCCTGCAGTTCTCTATATGGTGGCCAGGCGCACCAGAATGGAAGTCACAATGCACATTGGCATCATACCCAGGTGATATTTTTGTCAATGGCGCCATGGTCTTCAACTCAACGAACCCTAATCTGAGCAACTCAGGCAGTAACTCAGCATAGGTCATTGGTAGTGGGTTGAAACGTCTATCAGGCATCCTCTGCCTCGGCTGATACGGACGTTGCTGTTGTTGTTGTTGTTGCGGCATCTGTTGTTGAACCCTCTGTTGTTGCGGAGGTTGACGTTGTTGAGGTGCAGGAATGGTCACTGCAACAACCTGACGGTACTGATTTCTGTTCTGAACCCGGCGGTGTTGAACAACATTAGTCTCACCCTCTCTTCGGCGAGGTGCCCCAGAGAAAGGTTTCTTGGACGACGAGGAACTAGCATCATTGATCTTTCCAGCCTTGATCAAACTCTCAGTCCTCTCTCCACAAATGACTACATCAGAAAAACTACCGAATGGGCAGCTTCCCATCCGGTCCATGAATACTCCTTGTAGCGTGCCAATAAACATGTCAGTCAACTCCCTTTCCAACATAGGGGGTTGAACTCTCGCAGCCAACTCACGCCACCTCTGGGCGTACTCCTTGAAGCTCTCAGTGGATTTCTGACATAGACTCTGCAGCTGAGTCCGGCTAGGCGCCATATCCATGTTGTGCTTGTATTGCCTCAAGAAGGCCTCCCCCAGGTCTCTCCAGCATCGGATAGAATCTCTCTTCAATTCCATGTACCAATCCAAAGAAGCCCCAGATAGACTATCTTGGAAAAAGTACATCCATATCTTTTCATCATCTGTATACGTAGAGATTTTCCGATAATAGGCCTGCACGTGGGTGCGAGGGCAAGAAGTGCCATTGTACTTGTCGAAGGATGGTGCTTTGAACTTGTATGGGATCCTCAACCCCTCAACCAACCCCATATTGGTCACATCGAAACCAAGAGAGTTCTGGCATTCCATAGCATGGATCTTCTCATCCAGGGCATCCACCTTCCGATCCCTATTCTCAACTCTTCCCACATCACCGTCATCTTCACTCAGCAGTGTGAACATGTCCTCTTGTCTGTCGACAATAGGAGCAGGATGACGAACCGGAGCCCGGGTAGCTCTGACATTGACAGTCTCAGCAGCAAGAGGCTGTCCATTAATCCTTATTCCTCTTAATTCATCTCCCACGGCATAGTCATTGGCGGGAGCAGCAATATTGACATTCTCATGAACAGGGATACCAGCAGGTGAACCACGGTTGGACGCTTGAATCACGGTCTCTTGTCTCTGAACCAAGGCTCTAAGCTCCTCCTGACCTTGCGCAACCCCTTGCATCATCGTCATAAACTGGGCCATGTTTGCCCTCATCTCAGCCAACTCGGTCTGAACCTGATCCATACTTCTTTGTTGATTGAGTCTGGTTGAATACCGGTGCGGTCTCCGATCAGCTATCCTGCCTGACACAAGAACCAGAGTGAGAAGTCGGGAACGAGAACACCTGTTATGCAAAATGATATGTGTATGATGTACGTGATGTGTATGCAGACTAACTTTTCTCTTTTTTTTTTTTGGAAAATAAACATGCTATAATGCAAATGATGGAGCCATGACTGGTCGGCGGAGTATCATATGGCACAGGATCGAAGCTTCGGCTTGAACTCTAGCATCACAACTTCATCTGAAACCCAAAGTCATCTGAACCCAAGTCAACTGAACACATCCTCAAATTTAGCCCAGGGATCCGAAATAAACGGAACCCTATGATCAATACCAGGATCAAACCTCCGGCGTCTCAAAAAATAGATCCATAAATCCGACTTAAGATCATCAATACAGCATCACTGGCAGAAACCTGTACTTGCAAGGATCAAACCCCCCCCCCCTCACAGGTGAATTCTAATCAGGTCATCCTAAGGCGGACAATGATCTCGACAATCGGGCAAAGATCCTCAATGGGTTTGCCCTTTCGGGTGTGCCGTTGTAGCTCTCTTAAGATCGTCTCAATCAAAGATCCGGGGAAAGAACGGTCACCGAAGTCAACAGCTCAGATGAGATCATCCAACCTGAGTGGAATAACTCCAAACGGAAGGACTCCCTCAAATGAACCTCGTCCGGCTGTGGTGACACGTCGCAATAACATGCTGATACAACAACAAGTGAGGAAACGCGAGACCACACTAATCCTAGGTGTATACTCGGGCCTGGGTTTTAGCCCCACTCAGAACACCCACCCCAGACAGAGGAACCACCTGTACAGAAGACAACTCAATGACAGTATGATGCATGCAAACAAGATATGCACTTATATACAACATAATAATCATGAATGCAATAAATAACAGCAAATAGAAACCAAAACCCTAACCTAGAGAGCGCTAGGAGAGACTCGCTTAGGGAAGATGGACCAGCAAGAGGTCAACTTCTCTTTGTCCCCAGTAGAGTCGCCAGCTGTCGCATTACGCGAAAAACCGGCGGGAAAACAAGACAACAGAGCCGCCACCGTGCGTTATTTATCCCAAAAGAGGGAAAGGAAACGCTCGAAGTAAACCTTGAAAAAGCATGGTCTCGCGACCAAAGAGAATGGGATCGGGAGTCGGTTATGCGAAGGGAAGGTATTAGCACCCCTACGCATCCGTCGTACTCGACGGGATCCACGCATAAAAGGAAGGAAAATGGTTGCTTAACGCTGCTCAAATAAACACACTGGCTGAAAGAGACACAAGAAAACAAACAAAACAGGACTCGGCAGGACATCGCATCTTGGGCCTACGTAGTCTATCAGGCATAGACATCAGAGTCGACGTAGTTCGGACTAGGGAAAACATGCTCGCTAGGATATCGCATCCTATGCATACGTATCTTCTTGGACGAAGAAGAATCAGAGCATTCGTAGCTCGGCTAACGCACGCAAGACAAAACAACACGGGAAGTCGACTGCCAATCGCTGGGCTTACGTCAAACTCCACACAACCAGGCAAACATGGAGGTCGAATGCCAATCGCTGGACTTACATCATACTCCGAACCAACAAACACACACAAAGGAAACCGACCGCCAATCGCTGGACTTACGTCAGACTCCAACAAAGAAACTGGAAACCGAATGCCAATCGCTGTACTTACATCGGACTCCAACTAGAAAAGGAGAAACAACTCACACAAACAAAACAAAAGGGCGCTCGGAGAGATCAGCTCATCTCCTACCTACGTACCTCATCTGGTATGAGGATCAGGGCGACGTAGTTCCCCTACGCAGGGACAAAGGACTAGCCTAACCAGATAACAGAGGGAGACACAACTAGGGAGACTATGACTCGAGCCTAGATGTTATCATGCATATCATCCCTAAGTTAAGGTTGCTATCTAACTTGCACAGGGAGCAAGCTAAACCTAAACAGCACAAACAGTCATACAAAAGCACAAAGTAAGCACACACACTATATACAAACAGAGGGGCTCAAACAAGGCTAGGCTTTAGTCAAGGGGTCATGTCAACCTCGACAAACAAGCCACTGTATCAGGGTGATGTTAGCTCTTATCCCTAACATTGAGAGTTAGGGTGAAGCAGATGAAATAGGAAGTGAGGGGTGTGCCTCACAGCTCTTATCCCTGGCCTGGGAGAGCTTTAGACAAAGGAAGTGTGGGTTCAGAAAGTGGGAACCCTTATACACTTATGACTGACTCAACTGTACAACTGTACAAGGATCTTGGGTTAATATCCACAATGCGTCAACACAAGTTGTGTGAGCAGAGGGATGACTCAACAAGAATAGCAGGAGATGGATTGCACATCTCTTGGGTTCTGCCAATTGCCTTATCAAAGGTCTTTTCCTGCTTGGGGACAAAAATAAACAATCACAAGCATTGCCTCTTAAGGAGGACTTCAGACAGGTGCCTGGCCAAGTAACCGGCCAGATCTTCCAGACTACATGGAGTTAGGATGTTATACCTCAGTGCTCAAGCTAGCAAGCAAAGAAAAAGCAAGTTCACAAAGGAACTATAGCAACTAAGGTACCTGAAAACAATCCAACATAATCAGTACACAACTCAAACAAAAGTCAAACAGACAATGGTCAACAGTTAACTGTACATAGTCAAACAACAATCAAGCAAAGCAATGCACAAAGGTGCAATCCACAAGGCCTAAGTACAAGTCTCAAAGCCTACAAAACAAACTCAAGGTTAGTCATAAACAAGCAATGGACAAATTCCAATTGAGTGCACATCATCAAGCATAAGCAATTGTGCCTTTTGACCTGAAACAAAGCTCAAACATTAAGCACTAACCACTAGTACAAGACTAGGGTCAAAATGGGAGCAATAAGCCAAAACAGAACATGAAACTTATCAAAAATCAAGATCAATCAATTAGGAATCAAATCCAAGTGGTCTCACATTCATATGATCAACCAATATCATTTCATACATCAATCATGGTCAAACATGCAAGTTAGAACCTCATAGAACCAAACAGAATGATCCAACTCAAATCAACTCACAAACATTTCAATAAATCCCCAAAACATTCATGGTTAAACAGCATTCATAACATGACCTACACACCAAATTTCAAGTCATTTGGACTCAGGGAAGCGAGTCAATTAAATTCATCAAGTCAAGGTATGTTCAAACAAGCCCGTACAAGGCACCAAATCATGCATCAACTTCAAGCAAGCATAAAACAGAATTGGCATAAGATAAATGAACACAACCAAGGCCATGACAAACTTCAATGTGTCTATAATACACATGCCAAATTTCAAGTCCATCCAATAAGCAACAAGAATTTCACAAATCATATGAAATCATGACTCACAAAAAGTCCACAATTGGTCAAATAGGGGAGAAAATATCAATCAAATTGGAAATGCACTAAAAAAATCCACAAAAATTCACATTCAAACCTAACATCCAGGAGAGTCAACATGCAAAAATTTACATCAATTCAAGTTCATATGGCAGGGTAACTAAAATCAGCAAATCAAGCAACCCAAGGTGTGACACACATTGTCACACCTACATTTATCATAGCATATCTTCACAACCAGAAATGATAAAATCACAAGCTCTATACCAAAAAATCCCTATAGGTGTCTAGAGTAAGCATGCAAATGTTCAGCTCCATTGGATTAAGCATCATCATTTCACACTCAAAATGGCAAGCAAGGTGCAACAAAACACATGTATGAACTAACCCTAGGCCAAACAATTTTACAACCAAGCACAATTTGCAAATTTATGCTCATAAAAAAGTAGACACAATTAGGAGCAAGATGAAAAAAATTGGAGTGAAATTGATGCATTTTTCAATTTATTATGATTTTATGAAGTTGGATAGAATAATAAAAATGAAAGAAAACACATAGCATGGCATATGGAGGGAAAGGATGAAAATATGAAATAAATTTGAAAATCTGCCTTGGCCAGGATTCGAACCATGTACAAATTCAAAAAGTGGCGCCAGCACAAACCCTAACCAGAGAAGGGTCGACGCATGGCCAACTATGGTCGACTCAAAGGAACATAGCCAGAGCTTCGGGTCAGCGCAAGACCAGCTATGGCTGACTCAAAGCTGCTGTATGGTCGACGCAACCTTGCTGTATGGTCGACGCATAGCTGAAGATCTTCATCTTCTTCATGAAGAAGAAGATGAACAGTGCGCGAATTTCAACATTTTTCCAGAATTTTTTCCAGAACTCAAAAACAAATACATCAAACAAATCCTCATGACATGTAAGTTATAGATCAAGCAATATTTCATGTTAATTCATCATGATTCATGCAAAACGGAGCAAAATCAAATTAACATTCAAGACTTCAATTAAGCATATCTCTCTTAATAATGCATCAAATCACACGAAATTTAGATCAGAATCACCAGGAAAACAAGATCTACCCGAATATATACATGAATTTAAGAATTAAGAGATTCGAAAACTGAACCTCTTGAAGAGCAGTTCTTGATTTTGCACGATCCACAGCTTGTAAGTATCCAAATCCACTCTACAATGCTTGAAATGATGTTTGGTGAAGAAAAGGAAGCTTGCACACATGTAGATCTAGCTCAAAACAGAAACTCCATTGTCATCTTCATGAACTTCCACCACTTGATTCTTGCACGAATTCACCAATTCAACACTTGATCTGCACAGAATCAAAGCTAGGCAACAAGTATATGAAGTAAAATCGCAAGGTTCTTTGAAAAAAATGGAATTATGAATGAGAGAAAAATTTGAAGTGGGAGAGAATTTGGATCTTGAAAATGTGAAAAATGATTAACCTCCTCAATTCTGTTATGATTAGAGTATATATATGTTGTACTAATCAAGTCCTTAATCATGCTTAACCATGTGGCAAATGGATTAGTGAGAATGGAGTGTTTATGACAATTTGCAACTCACCTTGCATGCATGATGATGTAAATTTAAGGAAAAGACCTTTCCATTTTTGGCAATTTGAAATTACAGGTCACTTACTATTTTTGGAAACTTTTCTTCTGACCTCAAATTCTTCAATGTTGATCTTTGAAATGTCAAATGAGACTTGTATGGACATGAATGAAGCCTCTCAAACCATCTCCCACCTTCAAATCCATGAATTCAGGCACAGTTGACCACAGTTGACTTTCTAGGGTTTCAGATGAAATTCAACTTGATTGTTGAGCTTTGATCATCCAACCTTTGGCCAAACCACTTCAAAATAGTCCCTAGGTCATATGAACTCAATGAACCAACCTTAGGGCTTTGCTTCAATAGGAATTGCACTTGCTTGCTTGCTCAACTGATCCTTCTGACCAGTTGACCTAATCTTGTCTGATGATTTGCACTTGGGCAAAGGACAATGCAATACTATGCAGTGGACTATGTAATGTTAATGACCTAATCATGAAAATGTATGTACAAAATGGGAGGTGCAAATTTGAGGTGCTACAAGCGGTTCCATGGATATATCAGCCCAGAGATTTTAAGCAGGGGCAGGTGGACCAGCCTTTGGTTATTAATGAGCCAAATGTAACTTCCATTATGGGACCAAGTGGAATGACAAGCAGTGGCCGAGTTTTTACACCAAGAATTTTTGATACATTCGCTAAAGATAAAGGGAAGGCAATTTCCACCCATGTTTAAATTTCTACTCCGAACATTGAATTACAAGAAATGAACTTATCTCCAAAAGCCGCCATTACTCAAGAAGAAGCTGAAGAGTTCATAAAGATAATCAAGAAGAGTGACTACAAGGTAATCGATCAATTAAATCAAACCCCTTCGAAGATATCCATGTTGTCTTTGTTACTCAGCTCCGACGCACATAAAGATTCGTTAATGAAGGCATTGAGTGTTGCTCACATTACAAAAGACATCACAGTAGAATAGTTTGATGACGTGATAACTTGCGTAACCACCAATAACTTCTTGGGAGTCAATGAGGACAAATTGCATCCTGAAGGGAAAATCCACTACAAAGCTCTACATATCTCCCTAAAAAGCATAAATACCTTGTTATCGAGAGTTTTGGTGGATACAAGTTCTTCATTAAATGTCATCCCGAAAACAAACTTGGTAAAGATGCCTTTGGAAGGACTAAATATGAAGCCTAGCACTTTGATAGTAAAAGCTTTTGACGGATCAAGACCAACAGTTATAGGGGAGGTTGACTTGCAGATCAAGATTGGCTCGACTATCTTCACTATTACATTCCAAGTCATGGACATACATCCTTGGTATAGATGTTTACTTGGAAGGCCTTGGATCCATGCTGCGGACGCAGTAACTGTTGGTGTAAGCCCTAGAGGCCAATACTTTGGAACTTGTATCGAATTATTTAAGGCTTTTTCTTTATTACGGTTGTTTAATAAAGTCCCTAGAATACCTAGTTCGTTTAATGTATCAAGTATGACTTAATCATGAGATCACATTAAACATAAGGACACTATTCTTAAAGTATCTATAGTCGAGCTTTATTGTGAAGTGGGATAACATTAAAGCATTAAGACTACTATGTTTGTAGACTGATGATCACATCTCATGGATCATGGATAAAGAGTTATCAAGTCTTAAACATAAGTATGAATATTAAGAGTAATATTTATACTAGATTGACACACTATGAGAATACTATATAGAAAGTTATGCAAAGTGTCATAAGTTATTCTCATGGTGATAATAGTGTATACCACTCTTCGACCTGAAACCATTATGGATCCTAGATGTAGAGTCGAGTGCTTTATTGCTGATCCAACGTTGTCCGTAACTGGATAACCATAAAGACAGTTGATGGGTACTCCACGAAGCATGCTGAGGGACATGAGTGTCCTAGATGGAATTTGCCCATCCTGTGTAACAGGATAAATGTCTATGGGCCCAATATTGAACTGGACAAGGATGACACAGTCTATACCTTGTGTTCAATATAGACATAAGAGCAAAGGGGTAATTATACACATAATCATTATCACAAGAGGTTTCGTCAGATCACATGATATTTTCGTGTCTTGGGTAGCAGTGATGTGTTGCTAGATACCACTCACTGTTTATTATGTTAAATGCGTGATTTAATATAATTGCCAATGTCGCGAAAACCTACAGGGTCACACACAAAGGACGGATTGATGAGAAATAAAGTAACTAAGGAACACCGTAAGGTACGGTGCACTTAAGTGGAATACAAAATATGGTAAGGTACCAAATACTTAAGTGATTTTGGGCTTATTATAAGATATGGGCCAAAATACACTTAAGTGGGCTTTTTAGCTTGAAGCCCACACAAGTGGTTCTATTAATAGAACCCATTGGGTAGAAGCATTGTCACTAGAAGTGAACTCAAGTGAAGACATGGAATTTCGTTTCCCTCTCTCTCTCTCTCTCACTCAAAGCCTTCATTCGTACCAGCTAGCACTGAGATTGAAGGAACCCGTTCGTGTGGACTGAGTAGAGACGTTGTCATCGTTCAACGTTTATGATCGCTCCGTGGATTTGTATCCAAGGTTTTGATCGTTACAAGAGATCTGCACCAAAGGTTTGAATCGCCACAAGAGGTAACGATTCTATCACTGATCATGCCCATTCGTAAGGACCACTAAATGGAGAAGTTTTTAAATTCCGCTGCACCTTGGATGGCAATTCTCCTTCAGTGGTATCAGAGCCACTTACGAAACCATGAATCTGATAACTGTTTTTGTTCTGTAATAATATGATAAAAGACAGAATGAATCAAAGATTAAATTGAGATCGATCAAGTTATATATATATGATATATGTAATCCTGATGCAAAATACATTATATATGATATAGTGTTCTCGTTTCGTTCATTCAAACACTCAATGATTGTTTTCCTTTGAGCGATCAATGGTCGTTTGCTTCTTGATCCGACATTAGTATGGTGAAGTAATGACGTGTTGATCAATCATACTGAATTAACAATCGGGATGTGTTTGACAGTCTGAAATTGGGGCATCAGGGTTAGTGACGGCACAAGGGTTGTGTTGTCAGAGAGTTATGCGATTGGGGTTATGACTGCACAAGAGTTATGCTTTCTAAACACTTTTTGGAGTAGTGTTAACCGGTTAACGCGTATGGTTAACCAATTAACGCAATACGAAATAATTTTTTTTTAGTTTTTCAAACAGTGTTAACCGGTTAACGCTTTTGGTTAACCGGTTAACGCAAGATGGAAACAGTTTTCCAAGAGATTTTCAAACAGTGTTAACCGGTTAACGCATTTGCTTAACCGGTTAACGCAAGGTAGAAAACAATTTTGAACAGATTTTCAAACAGTGTTAACCGGTTAACGCATATGGTTGACTGGTTAACGCAAGGCAAAATTCACCCGTTCGGCTAACTCAGTGCTTTAAAGTATCAAGTGTTGATGCGAAAAGCGACGTCGATTTTAAATGAATTGTTCATTAAAAATTTCGGCCAGGGGCGCTGCCCCTTTGACCCCCGCCTAACTCTGCGTAGTGTGATCGGTCGTCGAAATTTAATTTGATTTTAATTAATTAAAGGAATTAATAATAATAATAAAGTGTTTATTATTGTCTTGTGGTGATCGGTTATGGCCTTAGTTTTCCTTTATTCTGATTTGGGTTTTAAAATACGACCTGCGTGTCGTGCGTCTCTCTTAATCTCCCAAATGTAACTTCTTTTCTCATCTCACTCCCTCGTATGTAAAACGAGTTTCTTTTGTGTAATGTAATGATATGAAGAAAGCAAAGAAGTCAGTGCCAAAGGAGGACAACCTTGTAGATCTTGCTTGGAGAAGCTTAGATCGTTGTTAGGTTAGCTTAGGTTCTCTCATTGGCTTGGGAGAACAATTGCGCTAGGGGCCATAACTGTTTCATTATGTATGTATGTATGTTGATGCATGTGAATGTATATTGATGCATGTGAGAGGCGATTTATATGATAAACAAGCCGGTGAGATCAGAAAAATTGCAATTCCCTCAATTTAAATATTAAGTTTATGCTTTCCAAGTTTTAACACTCATCAAGACTAGTAATGGATAATGTAGGTTTCGCCTACGCGAGGTGCATGTTCTATATTAGTAAGGTGCGATGGGATAATTGTAATATCCAACTGTTAAAACAATGGGTCAAGCTTAACTAAACAAATTATAATAAGATTATATATGTTTAGAAGCAAGAGTTGGGAATAATCTATATGATGGATTGGAATAAGGAGTTATTCACCCAACTGAAATTTTCGAGAGTTGTATGAGATACAATTGGAAGGAGTTCCTACCTAAATAACCTAGTTTTGTGTAATCCGCCTACGCGGACTTAGAACAATGTGAAATATGGATCTCGACCCACTAGAAAATCTTCCAACGGGATTTTCCGAATCAGATGATGAGGGTCATTTGTTTTGAGTAAAATAGTGGGAGCATATTTAATTAAAGGCCTAATTAAATATGTCAATGATACTTATATTTTCATTAATCCTTATGTAGATTACCATGACAGCAAACACCTCTAACAACATTTTGCGATCAATCCTTGATAAGGAAAAATTGTCTGGGACAAATTTTCTGGATTGGCACCGAAACCCGAGGATTATCCTCAAACATGATAAAAAACTGTATGTCTTGGAGACACCGGTTCCTGAAGAGGAACCTCCTAGTTCTGCACCTAAGGCAGAAAGAGATGCTTATAAGAAGCATGTCAATGATGCCAATGAAACTGCTTTTCTCATGCTAGCTACCATGAACTCAGAATTGCAAAAGCAACACGAGAACATGTCAGCGTTCGATATGATCAAACACCTGAAGATGATCTATCAAGAGCAAGAAAGGCATGAGAGGTTTGAAGTTTCAAAAGCCCTTTTTCAAGGCAAGTTAGCTGAGGGAGCCCCTGTAGGTCCCCATGTACTCAAGATGATTGGGTATGTGGAAAACCTTGAGAGATTGGGTTTTCCCCTCGAAAAGGAACTTGCGACTGATTTGATCTTGCAATCGTTGCCAGATAGTTTCAGTCAATTTGTCCTAAATTTCAATATGAATGATATGGACAAATCTCTTCCTGAACTGCTCGCCATGTTAAGAACTGCCAAGCAGAATCTGAAGTCAAAAGGGAAGTCCATTCTGATGATCGGAAATGGAAAGAGATAGAACAAAAGGCCCACTAAGCAGGGAGATAAAGGGAAAGGCAAGGAAGTTGCCAAACCCAAACCCACCATTGCTGCTTTAAAGCCTAGTGGAGGCATAGCAAAAGAAGGCACCTGCTTCCATTGCGGTAAGACCGGACACTGGAAGAGAAACTGCCCAAAGTACTTGGAAGATAAGAAGAATGGAGTAGAGACTTCAACTTCAGGTATTTTTGTTATTAAAATTAATTTATCTACTTCTGCATCATGGGTATTAGATACTGGATGCGGTTCTCACATTTATACAAATGTGCAGGGGCTGAAAAGAAGTGGAGATTTGGCAAAAGGTGAAGTTGACCTACGAGTTGGCAATGGAGCAAAGGTTGATGCTTTAGCCGTAGGGACTTATGTATTGACTTTACCTAGTGGTTTAATAATTCAGTTAGAGAACTGTTATTATGTACCTGCAATTAGTACGAATATTATTTCCGTTTCTTGTTTGGACAAGTTTGGTTTTTCATTTATAATAAAGAATAATTGTTGTTCAATTCATTTGAATGATATAGTCTATGCTACTGCACAAATGAACAATGGACTATATGTCATTGATCTTGAAATGCTTATTTATAACATTAATACTAAAAGGATGAAACCTAATGAGTTAAATCCAACTTACCTTTGGCATTGTCGATTAGGCCACATAAATGAAAAGCGCAATTCCAAACACATAAAGATGGACTCTTGGACTCTTTTGATTATGAATCATATGAGACATGCAGATCTTGTTTAATTGGAAAGATGACAAAGTCTCCATTCACAGGAAAAGGTGAAAGAGCTAATGATCTTTGGCCCGCATACATACTGATGTATGTGGACCATTGAACATACCAGCCAGAGGAGGTTTTCAATACTTCATCACATTTACTGATGATTTCAGTAGATATGGTTATGTGTGTTTAATGAAACACAAATCAGAGTCCTTTGAAAAGTTCAAGGAATTCAAGAATGAAGTACAAAACCAACTAGGTAAGAATATTAAAACTCTTCGATCAGATCGAGGTGGTGAGTATTTAATCCTAGAGTTTGATGACCATCTGAAAGAGTGTGGGATCCTATCCCAACTCACTCCTCCTGGAACACCCCAATGGAATGGTGTATCTGAGAGAAGAAATCGAACCCTGTTGGACATGGTCCGATCCATGATGAATCACGCCGATCTTCCAAACTCCTTTTGGGGACATGCACTATTGACAACTTCTTACACACTTAACCGTGTTCCATCCAAAAAGGTTGAGAAGACACCATATGAGATATGGAGCGGTAAGAAACCACATATGTCTTACATGAAGATTTGGGGTTGCGAAGTTTATGTGAAACGACAAACTTCAACTAAGCTTGAGCCCAAATCTGACAAATGCTTATTTGTGGGGTATCCTAAAGAAACAAGAGGGTATCACTTCTACAATCCTTCTGAGGGAAAAGTGTTTGTCGCTCGAACTGGAGTTTTCCTAGAAAAGGATTTTAATTCCAAAGGAATCAGTGGGAGGAAAGTAGAGCTTGAAGAAATTCAAGAATCACAAAGCATCGATACACCTATGAAGGAATTATAGCAGGAAATACAAATAGTTGTGTAAAGAGCAACCTGCTCAAGTAGAATAAGACCAGCGTAGGTCAAGCAGGATACATCACCTACCTGAGAGATATGGATATCTCATAACAGATCAAGGTAATGTATTACTCATGGATCAAGATGAGCCTGTGACCTACTCATGGAATCTTCGTTTTGATGAAATAGTAAAACAATATGGATTCATCAAGAACGAAGATGAGCCTTGTGTCTACAAGAAGGTTAGTGGGAGCATGATCGTGTTCCTGGTATTATATGTAGATGACATATTACTCATTGGAAACGATATCCCTACCCTGCAACAAGTAAAGTCTTGGTTAGGGAAATGCTTTTCTATGAAGGACCTAGGTGAAGCAACCTATAAATTAGGAATCAGAATCTATAGAGATAGATCACAAAATGCTTAGCCTAAGTCAGAGTACATAGACAAAGTGCGAAGACGCTTTAACATGAATGGTTCCAATGGTTATGTGTTTTGCTTAAATGGTGGCGCTGTGAGCTAGAAAAGTTCAAAGCAAGATACAGTTGCTGATTCTACAACCGAGGCCGAGTATATTGCTGCCTCAAGTGCAACAAAGGAAGTTGTTTGGATCAGAATTTCCTTAGTGAACTTGGCATAGTTCCTGGCATTGTGGATCCCATTGGTCTCTATTATGATAACAATGGTGCTATCGCACAAGCTAAGGAGCCTAGATCTCACCAACGATCCAAACAAATACTTAGGCATTATCACCTCATACGAGAGATAATAGATAGAGGAGATGTGAAAATATGTAGAGTACCGACACTTGACAATATTGCTGACGCACTTACAAAGCCTCTTGCGCATCAGAAGCATGATGGCCATACTAGATCAATGGGCATTAGGGGTATGCCTGATTGGCTCTAGTGCTAGTGGGAGATTGTTGGTGTAAGCCCTAGAGGCCAATACTTTTGGTACTTGTATCGAATTATTTAAGGCTTTTTCTTTATTATGGTTGTTTAATAAAGTCCCTAGAATAGCAAGTCCGTTTAATGTATCAAGTATGACTTAATCATGAGATCACATTAAACATAAGGACACTATTCTTAAAGTATCCGTAGTCGAGCTTTATTATGAAGTGGGATAACATTAAAGCATTAAGACTATTATGTTTGTAGACTGATGATCACATCTCATGGATCATGGATAAAGAGTTATCAAGTCTTAAACATAGGTATGAATATTAAGAGTAATATTTATACCGGATTGACCCTCTATGAGAATACTATACAGAAAGTTATGCAAAGTGTCATAAGTTATTCTCATGGTGATAATAGTGTATACCACTCTTTGACCTGAAACCACTATGGATCCTAGATGTAGAGTCGAGTGCTTTATTGCTGATCCAACGTTGTCCGTAACTGGATAACCATAAAGACAGTTGATGGGTACTCCACGAAGCATGCTGAGGGACATGAGTGTCCTAGATGGAATTTGCCCATCCTGCGTAACAGGATAAATGTTTATGGGCCCAATATTGAACTGGACAAGGATGACACGGTATATACCTTGTGTTCAATATAGACATAAGGGCAAAGGGGTAATTATACACATGATTATTATCACGGGAGGTTTTGTCAGATCACATGACATTTTCGTGACTTGGGTAGCAGTGATGTGTTGCTAGATACCGCTCACTATTTATTATGTTAAATGCGTGATTTGATATAATTGCCAACGTCGCGAAAACCTACAGGGTCACACACAAAGGACGGATTGATGAGAAATAGAGTAACTAAGGAACACCATAATGTATGGTGCACTTAAGTGGAATACAAAATATGGTAAGGTACCAAATACTTAAGTGATTTTGGGCATATTATAAGATATGGGCCAAAATACACTTAAGTGGGCTTTTTAGCTTGAAGCCCACCCAAGTGGTTCTATAAATAGAACCCCATGGGTAGAAGCATTGTCACTCAGAAGTGAACTCAAGTGAAGACTTGGAATTTCGTTTCCCTCTCTCTCTCTCACTCAAAGCCTTCATTCGTACCAGCTAGCACTGAGATTGAAGGAACCCGTTCGTGTGGACTGAGTAGAGACATTGTCATCGTTCAAAGTTCGTGATCGCTCCGTGGATTTGTATCCAAGGTTTTGATCGTTACAAGAGATCTGCACCAAAGGATTGAATCGCCACAAGAGGTAAAGATTCTATCACTGATCATACCCATTCGTAAGGATCACTAAATGGAGAAATTTTTAAATTTCGTTGCGCCTTGGATGGCAATTCTCCTTCAATGCCACCATGACTGAATGAATTGCCAATCAAACAATCAAACAGTGTAGTAACTATTCATGGTTTAATCATACACGCCAATATAATGACCCATATCATTATTAGGTAAATGCAAAATGATGCTCTCATTTATCATAGAATCTTTTATCGGTTCTAGCAAAGAGATATGGGAATTAGGATTTTGATGCTTTGTTAAACATATGTTAAGGTAATAACCAAAAAACCCTAATTTCCTCATCTAGCAAGATCCCCAAGTCCTAAGTCTATGCAACATGCTTCTTGGTTATGAATGCTAATGAAAATTTTAAACTAGCCGAACAAAATTGGGGTATGATAATATGTAATATTGAGAATATTTTTTTCCACTTACAAAATAACAATACATCAGTCAATATTTTTAATTAACCAAACAAGTGATGTAGTCCTACGGTTTGGATAATTTCCTTCCAAGAAATTGACTTGAGTTCGACTCCAATTGCAAACTCAACGACTTTTTTCGGTGTATCACAAAAGTCCCCCCCTGTTTCTGTCGTATTAAGAACTATTAAGAATGACAATTGGAATAAGGTTTGTATTTTTCTAAAAAAAGACATAATTAATGAGAAGATGTCAACCAAAACGTACATTATGAAATAAGCAACATATCTATGCAATCTAAGAATTATTAGACCAAAAGCATACTTCCTTATCCAAAAGCATACTTCTTTTATCCGAAATCAAGATTTCCTAATAGATTTAACATCCATGAATGGATTAGTAATCACATACTTTTATTCTAAAGTCAATGTTATATTTTGGTGAAGAAAACCTGACCAAGAAAAATAAAGTTACACCTTAGTTATGTCTTGCCTCCAAAAAAGATAAGACAATGCAAGTGTAGCGGTAAATTTTTTGAGATTAAGCCATTGATTAACTTAACTTGCAAATCAAGAGTTGCCACCACACTTTTATTATTTTCAAAGGAAAAGGGAAAAAGTACGAACAAAATCTGAATAAGTTTTAAAACAAAACTGAGTAAAAAGAGAACAAGGGTCTGGGGGTTAGTTATGCAAAGGGAAGGTATTAGCACCCCAAACACCATGGTACTCCATGGGAACCTATTTGAAAATATATACATTTTGGTTTGCAAAAGGTGTTTTTTGTTAAAAGATTGGAGAGATGGAAAAAAAGCAATTTTTATTATGATTTGGTTTTTGCCAAGACTTTTAAAGTCTCATGCCTACGTACCAACAAAGTGCAACGGAGGAACAAAACCTCGTAGTTCATAGTAAAAGTATCAAAAGGAGTTTGTTTTGATTCATTTTTTATGGAGAAGACATTTTTTCATTTTAAGGAGAATACTCAACTAGTCACCCACAAGTATGAGAACTTTGCATCATCATGGGAAGGGCTCCAACTTCAATAAGGATCAACAAGTATGCCACTAGCTCCCAGAGATGGAAAAAATTATCATTAATACTTTGAAGATAGGAGAATTATAACTCAACTATGGAAATGACTCATGTCTAATGCCTTGAGAAAAAATTTAAAAGGAAAAGTTCACAAAGGGCACAAAATGATTTGAATGAGTTAGCCATTTTTTAGTCTTTTGAAATTAGTCTAAACATGCTTAAGATGGATTAACATTTATTAAGAAAGTGGTTCAAGTTAGGAAACAAGAAAGTTTTGAAAAAAGAGAGAAGATTTTGAAAATTAAAGAAGAGGAAGGAGAAGAAGATACTATGCTAAAGCATAAAAGTAAAATCTAAAGAAAAAAGATCTAACCAAGAGATAACAAGCTTTGTGATATAAGTCAAACAAGAATTCCTTCCTTTGGATTAAGCCTCAAGCGATCAAACTAAGCAAATAGTAATCCATGTGTCAGATGAAACCAAAGTAGCTAAGCCAAGTCTTCACAAAGGAAATCCTAAGTAAAAAGCATCTGGTGAATTTCAAGGTCTCGGGTCACGAGTCTCAGAGCAAAGGTCAAGATCCTAATTCTAAGTCCAAAACTCCACAAAGATGCCAAGAATGGTAACCACAAGTCCATGAATTCAGAGAGACAAGTTTCCTTTTAAATTTTTTATTAATGTTTTCTTTACAATATTATCAAAAGAAAAATCCAAATAGTCAAGGAACAAAATAATATAATCACAAAGCAATATGATATGAAATGCTAAATATAAAGTAAATAACATAGGCATAAAGGTAAAAGACATTGAAATAAAACTTAATACAAGTAAAGTGTTAGTAAATGATGTTGGTGAAGATGAAAAGATATTTTGGTCATTTTTTGGAGAACAATCAACCATCCACTCACCAGCATGAAAATATGAACCTATACATCATTTAGGAGAAGGCATCCAACTTGGATAAAATCAACAAGTATACCACTAGCTCTCACAAATGGAAAATGATCAAAATTTTCAACAATCCCTTGAGTAATAGGAGACTTACAATCTCACTTATAAAAATGACATTTCCTTTGGGACAAATTTAGTGCTATTTTAAGCAATTGTAATTTGACTTATGTAGAAGTCACAACTATCTGAGACCGGTCAATAATAATGTTTGTGTTAATACATGCTAGAGAAATAATATATAAATTATCCTCCTAAAGCTATGCCACACAAGAAAATAAAATGAAAGGGGGTGATCAAGCACAAAGGCTAGGAGGATGGTCCATTACTTCAAACCATATTTCATGACACTTAGGACAAACTTACGCATCAATCTAAAGTACCTTAAATGATTCATGATCACTTAGAAGGTAGATTTGAAATGATGAAAGTTCATCAAGCACCAATCCACATCATGAACCAGATGGACACAAATCCATACAATTGATCAAAAGAAAATAAAGGGATGAAGATGAAAGGGGACAAAAGAGGTCACACCCAAATTGAATCACAAATTTGATCAAGTCATCATCAAAATCAATAATCCATTTTGGTGGATTAGGGTTTTCACCCGATCAACACCCAAGATCCATTGAGTTTGATAAGGCTTGAAGTCAAAATCATCATGATATAAGGCCAACAGAAATCCACAAGGTCAAACAAATTAAAAATGCAATTAAATGAAATAAAAATGCATAAAAGGTAATTTTAAATGATTTTTAAAATGGAAATAAAATAAAAAATCCACAAAGTCCTTCAAAACACCAAATGAATGGCTAAGAAAATTATGGAAGGTTGGAAATAAAATAAGAAACATACAATAAAATTTTCATAATTAAAAAATGCAGAGAAGTATTTTTTTAAGCAATTAAAATAAAGAAGAAAAGAGAAAATTTATAAAAAAACTTATGCTTCATATTCATTTATGTGAACTGAGCAAAGGGAATTTCAAATAAGTTTCAGAAACAAGTAAAACACAAAAAGTAAAATTAAATGATGAACATGAACAATCAACACCAGATAAGTTAGGGTAAAGCATCAGAGAGGGAAGGACTACATTGCGGTAACTTGTTTGAGTTCAAATGATGCTCCTAACTACCTTGTCCAGATGGTGATCAAAAGTTGATGAAGCTTGATCTGGTTAGAACACTTCAAAAGGTCTCAGAGCTTTGGAATTGCTGCAAAAGTTTCTGAGGATGCCGATCGAGCTAATAAAATCAAGAAAATGGATTGAAACAGGCTAAAACTCAAAACACGATAGTTGGATTTTCTGGAAAACCTTCAAGTTGCGGCAGGGGTTTCCTGGCTCTCCAAAGCATGGAAATGAAGGCAATAGCTTCCTCTATTTATTGGAAATGTAATTGGATCCAAATACGTGTGGAATGATACTGAATTCGTACAAAATGAATTTGATCCATGTGTGTGAAAAGTGTGACTTGAAACTCACCAAAACTCAGCCAAATGATGCGTTTTAAGTGTCAATTAACTTCTGAAGGTTTGTTAAAAAATGTTTAGGAACAAAAACACGTACTAATTTGGCTTGGAATTGAGTTTAGTCGTGATCAAATTTTGGGCAATGGTGATTTCCTCAGTTTCAAGTCACCATGTTCAACTCAATGAGGCATCCTACTTAAGAGGCTTTTTTATCCCATTCTTTTCTCAATGTGTTAACATCATGGCGAATATTACAATGAGCCATGAAAGGTTTCATTTGGATGTTTGAGAACAAAGTTATGGTGTGTTGAAGTTGGCATAAAATACTAGTCACATAACTTAGAAAAATTTGAGTGCTTCATGGCTGAAAATTACCTATAGTGTCCCAATCAATTCCATGGCCTTCCAAGTATAATTTGACCTTGAATCTTGAAGAAAACTTGTAGAGGGTATCACCAATGTCATTGTGCAAAAATAATCATCTTCATATGATGATAATTGAAGAAGTTATGATATTTGAAAATTGGCAAAAAGTCACTTGAAAATAGGTCAAATTTTCACTAAAGTCCACAAATGATCTATAATGTCTCCAAACTTTTGATGATCATCCAAGCATCATTGGCTCTTGTCAGGTAAATAGAAGTTGTAGAGGATATTGAGAAGAGTCATATGCAAAAAGGGAAATTCAAAAAGTTTGATAATTAAAGGAGTTGTGATCCTTGGGACTTTGACTTCAACTTGTTGACTTTTAGGTCAAACCTCTTGAAACAAGCTTGTGTATTTGGACTTTCCTTGAATTACAAAGCACATGGGTGGTAAAATGAAATCAAAATAAGGTGTCCTTTATTTAATCTTGATTAAATGGCTCAAAGATTGAAGTTACTTATTGAAGAAGACAAGGAAATAAACACATGAGCCTTTGACTTTTCTTGAGAAGTAAGCCAACAAAACGTTGAGATGCTTTTAACTTGAGATGCCCTACCTTGCACAATAAACTTAAGAGAAACAAGACATATTTTAGGTATTTTGATTAGTGGTTAGATAATCAATGAACATATAAACAAAAAGGCAAAACAAAGAGGTGCATGGTGGTCCCTATAAGAAGCAAACCCAAAGATGGATAGGGGAAGGGCCAAGATGTTTACAGGCCCTCTTTCAAAATCAATACAATTTCATTTCCAAAAAGATGATTTCGTTTTACTTTTCTGTTTTGTTTGCGTAAATGTCCAGTGGTTTAATTTGAATTGATTTATGCATTTGAATATGATCAATGTTTGCCAAAAATGCATACCTAGAATAGTGATAGCAATTACTACGCGGCTTCAGGATCGAGGAGAAGGTCTAATCACGCTTCCCAATGAATCCGTTGCTAATTCGGTTCCCCGGCGACGCCAGTTATTCCCCAGAAGAAATTGGCTTCACTAATTGGTCATCTCCTCTATCCCCAGCCAGGCGCTGTTAGATCTTTCCACCATCAGACGGAAATGGAGTATTCCCTCAGTTGAGACAGAGTCATCAGTACAAATATCTCCAACCAGAAGACTGAGATTTATTTCCCCAGTAGAGTCCCCTGGAAGAACGTTTCAGACGCATAGGGCACTCATTACATCATTTCACATCACCTACATACAATGCATTACATACATTACATCATTTCATAACATATACATGCATACAATGCTCGCGTTTATTCCAGACGCATAACTCACTCATCACATCATTTCACAGCACACGCATGCATATGACATTTACATCTCATGCATCATGACATTGCATGAAACTAACTTTATTTTTCAGGTTAATTATCCTCCTGATCCCATCCAAGATTCGGACCATGTTTCAGATAGAATCCAGATGAGTATCCATTCTGACAAACGCTCTGACATCCTCCTAATGGTGGCATCCCTAAGCCCACCCCCAAATATTCATTGCAAATGCAACAACAAATGTTATCAGATACAGCCTAACGTACGGTTCATTCTGATTCAGCTCAACACACGACTCCTTCAACTCAGATACGATCTAACGTACGATCCATTCTGACTTTCAGCAACTCCAATACGGTCTAACGTACGACCCATTTGGATACTCAAATCCTCAGATGCTGCCTAGCGTACGGTATATTCCGGGGTGTAGTCTAGCGTACGACTACTTTCTTCTTCAGATACAGCCTAAAGTACGGCTCATTCTGCAACTCCAATACGGTCTAACGTACGACCCATTTGGACCTTCAACTCAGATACGATCTAACGTACGATCCATTCTGACTTTCAGCAACTCCAATACGGTCTAACGTACGACCCATTTGGATACTCAAATCCTCAGATGCTGCCTAGCGTACGGTATATTCCGGGGTGTAGTCTAGCGTACGACTACTTTCTTCTTCAGATACGGTCTAACGTACGACCCATTTGGACCTTCAACTCAGATACGATCTAACGTACGATCCATTCTGACTTTCAGCAACTCCGATACGGTCTGACGTACGACCCACTTGGATACTCAAATCCTCAGATGCTGCCTAGCGTACGGTATATTCCGGGGTGTAGTCTAGCGTACGACTACTTTCTTCTTCAGATACAGCCTAACGTACGGCTCATTCTGCAACTCCAATACGGTCTAACGTACGACCCATTTGGACCTTCAACTCAGATACGATCTAACGTACGATCCATTCTGACTTTCAGCAACTCCAATACGGTCTAACGTACGACCCATTTGGACTTTCAACTCAGATGCGATCTAGCGTACGATCCATCCTGATTCCACCTTCGTCAGATACAGCCTAGTGTACGGTTCATTCTGCAACTCTGATACGATCTAGCGTACGATCCATTCTGATCTTTCATCCCCAGCAAAGTCATCCGCCTAATGAACAACTCACTCTGGTATTCATACACGGTCTAACGTACGATCCATTCTGATCCCTTATCCCCAGCAGTATATAACACACTCTGACTCCCCAGCGAAGTCGACAGCATAATGGATGACTCACTATACGGTCTAGCGTATGACCCGGTACGACACAACCTGGAGCCCTCATCATCAAGCTACCTGGATGGCGTCTTTAAGCCCATCTCCATCAAGACTAATGGACAAGCGCAAATTTTTGGGGCATTCTAGTGTTCAATAATCTTTCACCTCCAGACCACGAACGACATACTCGCCATTCTAACTCTCTCGGTTCAAGAATATTGAACAGGGGCAGCTGTCATACCCCAAAATTTTGCCGTTGATATTACAAAGCATTTCTCAAGACCCTCCGACTTGTTTTGCAAGGCACTGACTCTAAAGGAACAAAAGCCCAGCTCACAACAGACCCAATCCAGAAGAGGCCCAAACTAGCTTGCTCGCTAGGCGAGCAACTCCTTCGCCTAGCGAAGCTTGCGATTACCAGAATGGTTGGGCTTCGTTCTGAGCCCATTAGGTCATAAACTGCATGCTCGCTAGGCGAGCAAATCCTTCGCCTAGCGAACCTTCGCTACAGGCTCGCCTAGCGAAGCTTGCGAATATTATAATTTTCGGGCTTCAGTTTGAGCCCATTAGGTCACCACTACCACTATAAATACCAGCTCTTCAGCCACGAAATGGAGAGAAAAAAAAAAGGAGAGACCGAGACGGACAGAGAAGGACGGAAACCCTGGCGTAGAAACCCTGCTAACCCAGAGAATTCAGAGTAAGGGATCCCTGAAGGCGGCTCATCCGCACCGAATCTACCGCCGCCCAACACGATCCGGCATCCAGAGTGGTCAGCCCCTTTCAACATTGCAATTGCACACAGGTTTGCGTATCACCACTGTTTTACGTTTCCAATCGATATTCTATACATACCTGATGCATTACGATTAAAGTTTTGATATGTAATTTGATTTCACATGTGAATCTGAGTATGTCTGAATGTCCTGAATGTTTGTCCATGCTATTCATGCAACTATATGCCATAAAGTTCAAAGTTCCGGAGATAGCGCCATTGCCAAATTCAAAACCCGTAGATGCTCGCTAGCCCATCGCTAAGCGAGCCTGTAGCGAGTCCTCGCTAAGCCTTCGCTAGGCGAGGCCGGGGCGAACGTACCAGTAGCTGTTTTTTGTGTTTGTCTTATGTTTGTCTTATTATAATCATGCATTACTTGGCTTTATGATTGCTGTGTCTATTTTGTAGTGCAATTTTCTATTGCACTGTATCTTGGTATTCTCATCTGTGTGTTTGAATTGTGTAAAGCTCGCATACTTCCGAAGAAACGGCCGGCTAGGTACTCCACTTTATGTGTGGGAGACCTTCATGGAGATGGATTCTAAATTACTTTACTTTAATGTGAAGATTCACACTGATTGCCTAATTAATTTTAATGTATTAATTTTTAATGTATTGATTTTAATACGGAGATTCATCCTAATCACCTAATTAACTTTAAAATATGGACTTTAAATAAATGATGTCGGACCTCTCTTTTGTGACCCCACGATTACGGTATTACGGTCATGTCCCGCGAATGTAGGGATACACTTAGCAAAGACCCTTCGGTTAAATCATCATAAAATAAATCATGGTCCCTCGGACGTTGCCTTCGAAAATACGATTTTGTCCCTCGATGACCCTTCGGTGTAGCCTACGGTTAAATGATGATAGTCCCTTCGAATGCTAAGGTATCCTCACGACTGTTGCCTTCAATGACCAATTGATGACCCCTCGATGACCCTTTAACATCCAAAGGATAAAACTACTTACTTCTCAATAGTAAGGACAGTTTTACCCTCATGAGGATAGAAAATTCCCGGAAAGACCTCGGACAGGTATAACCCTTAATTGCTCATTCATAACCTAAAAAATACTTTTCACACCTCACACATTTCAAACATCCTTTTTGGAAAATCCCCACTTAGCATACATCCGTACTAGGATCATTGCCGAGTTATATTTTTCTAAACAACTTTCAAAATTAAACGAGATAACCACTTTGTATACATTCATACAAGAATCATTACAAAGTTAAATTCTCCTTTTCAAACATTTCCTACACCTTTCTCAGACACTATTTTCTTTTGCAAACTAAAAAAAAAACATAAATGATTGAGCAATTAAGAGCCCATGGATAACCATGGATACAAAGGGTGCTAACACCTTCCCTTTGTATAATGTACCTCCCGAACCCAAAATCTATTGAGGTCTTTCCTGTTCTTTTCCACCTTTCCTTATTGGATAAAAGAAAAGTCGGTGGCGACTCTTGCTAACCGCGACATTGCGATTAAAAACACGATAAAGTCAGTTCACCGTATGACACCCACCAACAACAAAAACCAAATACAAAGAAATAAATAAAGTGAGGAACAGAGACAAAGAATGATATAAAAAAGATTTATAGAGGTTAATTGTTTTATTCTTGAAGAGAGGGATACATGATTTCTTGAAAACAAACGTGATCTGATTTTTCTTTATTTTGAGAAAAATATATGTAAATTGTTTAGCTCACATGTAATATTGTTTAGCTCATATGCTTCCTAATCCAAAATCTTTTCCTAGTTATAGTCAAGATTTCTTAAAGGCTTTAACATCTGTGCATTGCTTAGTAATCACACTTTTATTCTAAAGTCCATGTTATATTTTTGTGAAGAAAATCTTACCAAGAAAAATAAGATGACACCTTAGTTATCTCTTCCTTCCAAAAAAGATAAGACAATGCAAGGCATATGACTTATTACCTTCTTTCATAAATATTGGTAATCATTATAATTCTATTTAGAAAAATAATTTTCCTAATCCAAAATCTTTTCCCAGTTATAATTAAGATTTCTTAAAGGCTTTAACATCCATGCATTGCTTAGTAGTCACATAATTTTATTCTAAAGTCCATGTTATGTTTTTGTGAAGAAAATCTTACCGAGAAAAATAGGATGACACCTTAGTTATCTCTTGCCTCCAAAAAAGATTAGACAATGCAAGGCATATGACTTATTACCTTCTATAATAAATATTTGTAATCATTATAATTCTATTTAGAAAATTATGTATGTTGTTTAAGCAATCAATCAGTAACCTTAACATTAAGTGTTTTCACCTTCTGCATTCTGATACACGCTCATAAATCTTGACATTATCAAAAAATAACCTAACTCTTTGGATAAATTTTTTTATTATTTTCTTTCTTATAGCTCATACCAATATATATATATATATATATGTAGGACACGTATTTAATGATGCATACACATTTTAAAATAAAATGCAATCTTTAGTACAAACAACTACCTTCTTATAATTCATGCCAATGAATTGCAAAATAAAGGGTTGAGCTTCATACGTTTTACGAGGGAACATGTTATTGTCGGTTAAAAAATTTCTTACCAAAGTTAACAAGTTGTTAAAGTTCTCTTTAGAAGATCCATTTTTTAGGTTGATGTTTTACAATATAAAGAACGATTACAATCACGTGAACTTAAAATACCTAGCATGCAAAATTTTATAAACATTACTTCCAACCTCTCAAATTTTTACGGACAATCACAAGTTCCTTTTCAACTACATGCACAAGCTAATTAAAACGATCAAATTCATGCATATCTTTTTTTAGAAAATATTAGATGTATATATCTTTTTTTATTGTTGGATCTAGTTTTTTCTTGCGAATAGTGTATCCACTAATACTTGTATAACAACACTCTAAAAAAAGAGCAAATAGTTTCAACGGACCTGCTTTTCTATGCATGATCAACAACAAACTTAAAGAATTCTCTCAATCCATCTTCGTATTCTTATACATAAATAAGACATGATACCCACCAACAACAAAAAACAAATACAAAGAAATAAATAAAGTGAGGAACAGAGACAAAGAATGATATAAAAAAGATTTATAGAGGTTAGTTGTTTTATTCTTGAAGAGAGGGATACATGTTTTCTTTAAAACAAACGTGATATGATTTTTCTTTATTTTGAGAAAAATATATGTAAATTGTTTAGCTCACATGTAATATTGTTTAGCTCATATGCTTCCTAATCCAAAATCTTTTCCTAGTTATAGTCAAGATTTCTTAAAGGCTTTAACATCTGTGCATTGCTTAGTAATCACACTTTTATTCTAAAGTCCATGTTATATTTTTATGAAGAAAGTCTTACCGAGAAAAATAAGATGACACCTTAGTTATCTCTTCCCTCCAAAAAAGATAAGACAATGCAAGGCATATGACTTATTACCTTCTTTCATAAATATTGGTAATCATTATAAATCTATTTAGAAAAATAATTTTCCTAATCCAAAATCTTTTCCCAGTTATAATCAAGATTTCTTAAAGGCTTTAACATTCATGCATTGCTTAGTAGTCACATAATTTTATTCTAAAGTCCATGTTATGTTTTTGTGAAGAAAATCTTACAAAGAAAAATAAGATGACACCTTAGTTATCTCTTGCCTCGAAAAAAGATAAGACAATGCAAGGCATATGACTTATTACCTTCTATAATAAATATTTGTAATCATTATAATTCTATTTAGAAAATTATGTATGTTGTTTAAGCAATCAATCAGTAACCTTAACATTAAGTGTTTTCACCTTCTGCATTCTGATACACGCTCATAAATCTTAACATTATCAAAAAATAACCTAACTCTTTGGATAAATTTTTTTATTATTTTCTTTCTTATAGTTCATACCAATATATATATGTAGGACACGTATTTAATGATGCATGCACATTTTAAAATAAAATGCAATCTTTAGTACAAACAACTATCTTCTTATAATTCATGCCAATGAATTTCAAAAAAAAGGGTTGAGCTTCATACGTTTGACGAGGGAACATGTTATTGTCGGTTAAAAAATTTCTTACCAAAGTTAACAAGTTGTTAAAGTTCTCTTTAGAAGATCCATTTTTTAGGTTGATGTTTTACAATATAAAGAACGATTACAATCACGTGACCTTAAAATACCTAGCATGCAAAATTTTATAAACATTACTTCCAACCTCTCAAATTTTTACAGACAATCACAAGTTCCTTTTCAACTACATGCACAAGCTAATTAAAACGATCAAATTCATGCATATCTTTTTTTAGAAAATATTAGATGTATATATCTTTTTTTATTGTTGGATCTAGTTTTTTCTTGCGAATAGTGTATCCACTAATACTTGTATAACAACACTCTAAAAAAAGAGCAAATAGTTTCAACGGACCCGCTTTTCTATGCATGATCAACAACAAACTTAAAGAATTCTCTCAATCCATCTTCGTATTCTTATACATAAATAAGACATGATACCCACCAACAACAAAAAACAAATACAAAGAAATAAATAAAGTGAGGAACAGAGACAAAGAATGATATAAAAAAGATTTATAGAGGTTAATTGTTTTATTCTTGAAGAGAGGGATACATGATTTCTTGAAAACAAACGTGATCTGATTTTTCTTTATTTTGAGAAAAATATATGTAAATTGTTTAGCTCACATGTAATATTGTTTAGCTCATATGCTTCCTAATCCAAAATCTTTTCCTAGTTATAGTCAAGATTTCTTAAAGGCTTTAACATCTGTGCATTGCTTAGTAATCACACTTTTATTCTAAAGTCCATGTTATATTTTTGTGAAGAAAATCTTACCAAGAAAAATAAGATGACACCTTAGTTATCTCTTGCCTCGAAAAAAGATAAGACAATGCAAGGCATATGACTTATTACCTTCTATAATAAATATTTGTAATCATTATAATTCTATTTAGAAAATTATGTATGTTGTTTAAGCAATCAATCAGTAACCTTAACATTAAGTGTTTTCACCTTCTGCATTCTGATACACGCTCATAAATCTTAACATTATCAAAAAATAACCTAACTCTTTGGATAAATTTTTTTATTATTTTCTTTCTTATAGCTCATACCAATATATATATGTAGGACATGTATTTAATGATGCATGCACATTTTAAAATAAAATGCAATCTTTAGTACAAACAACTATCTTCTTATAATTCATTCCAATGAATTTCAAAAAAAGGGTTGAGCTTCATACGTTTTACGAGGGAACATGTTATTGTCGGTTAAAAAATTTCTTACCAAAGTTAACAAGTTGTTAAAGTTCTCTTTAGAAGATCCATTTTTTAGGTTGATGTTTTACAATATAAAGAACGATTACAATCACGTGACCTTAAAATACCTAGCATGCAAAATTTTATAAACATTACTTCCAACCTCTCAAATTTTTACGGACAATCACAAGTTCCTTTTCAACTACATGCACAAGCGAATTAAAACGATCAAATTCATGCATATCTTTTTTTAGAAAATATTAGATGTATATATCTTTTTTTATTGTTGGATCTAGTTTTTTCTTGCGAATAGTGTATCCACTAATACTTGTATAACAACACTCTAAAAAAAGAGCAAATAGTTTCAACGGACCCGCTTTTCTATGCATGATCAACAACAAACTTAAAGAATTCTCTCAATCCATCTTCGTATTCTTATACATAAATAAGACATGATACCCACCAACAACAAAAAACAAATACAAAGAAATAAATAAAGTGAGGAACAGAGACAAAGAATGATATAAAAAAGATTTATAGAGGTTAATTGTTTTATTCTTGAAGAGAGGGATACATGATTTCTTGAAAACAAACGTGATCTGATTTTTCTTTATTTTGAGAAAAATATATGTAAATTGTTTAGCTCACATGTAATATTGTTTAGCTCATATGCTTCCTAATCCAAAATCTTTTCCTAGTTATAGTCAAGATTTCTTAAAGGCTTTAACATCTGTGCATTGCT
The DNA here is from genome assembly GCF_024323335.1 of Lathyrus oleraceus. NCBI lineage: Eukaryota > Viridiplantae > Streptophyta > Magnoliopsida > Fabales > Fabaceae > Lathyrus > Lathyrus oleraceus. The sequence goes on along the minus strand of NW_026112774.1, from coordinate 17,558 downwards.
TAGTAATCACACTTTTATTCTAAAGTCCATGTTATATTTTTGTGAAGAAAATCTTACCAAGAAAAATAAGATGACACCTTAGTTATCTCTTCCCTCCAAAAAAGATAAGACAATGCAAGGCATATGACTTATTACCTTCTTTCATAAATATTGGTAATCATTATAATTCTATTTAGAAAAATAATTTTCCTAATCCAAAATCTTTTCCCAGTTATAATCAAGATTTCTTAAAGGCTTTAACATCCATGCATTGCTTAGTAGTCACATAATTTTATTCTAAAGTCCATGTTATGTTTTTGTGAAAAAAATCTTACCGAGAAAAATAGGATGACACCTTAGTTATCTCTTGCCTCGAAAAAAGATAAGACAATGCAAGGCATATGACTTATTACCTTCTATAAAAAATATTTGTAATCATTATAATTCTATTTATAAAATTATGTATGTTGTTTAAGCAATCAATCAGTAACCTTAACATTAAGTGTTTTCACCTTCTGCATTCTGATACACGCTCATAAATCTTAACATTATCAAAAAATAACCTAACTCTTTGGATAAAAAAAATTATTATTTTCTTTCTTATAGCTCATACCAATATATATATGGAGGACACGTATTTAATGATGCATACACATTTTAAAATAAAATGCAATCTTTAGTACAAACAACTATCTTCTTATAATTCATGCCAATGAATTGCAAAAAAAGGGTTAAGCTTCATACGTTTTATGAGGGAACATGTTATTGTCGGTTAAAAAATTTCTTACCAAAGTAAACAAATTGTTAAAGTTCTCTTTAGAAGATCCATTTTTTAGGTTGATGTTTTACCATATAAAGAACGATTACAATCACGTGAACTTAAAATACCTAGCATGCAAAATTTTATAAACATTACTTCCAACCTCTCAAATTTTTAGGGACAATCACAAGTTCCTTTTCAACTACATGCACAAGCTAATTAAAACAATCAAATTCATGCATATCTTTTTTAGAAAATATTAGATGTATATATCTTTTTTTATTGTTGGATCTAGTTTTTTCTTATGAATAGTGTATCCACTAATATTTGTATAACAACACTCTAAAAAAAGAGCAAATAGTTTCAACGGACCTGCTTTTCTATGCATGATCACCAACAAACTTAAAGACTTCTCTCAATCCATCTTCGTATTCTTATACCTAAATAAGACATGATACCCACCAACAACAAAAAACAAATACAAAGAAATAAATAAAGTGAGGAACAGAGACAAAGAATGATATAAAAAAGATTTATAGAGGTTAATTGTTTTATTCTTGAAGAGAGGGATACATGATTTCTTTAAAACAAACATGATATGATTTTTCTTTATTTTGAGAAAAATATATGTAACATGTTTAGCTCATATGTAATATTGTTTAGCTCATATGCTTCCTAATCCAAAATCTTTTCCTAGTTATAGTCAAGATTTCTTAAAGGCTTTAACATCTGTGCATTGCTTAGTAATCACACTTTTATTCTAAAGTCCATGTTATATTTTTATGAAGAAAATCTTACCAAGAAAAATAAGATGACACCTTAGTTATCTCTTCCCTCCAAAAAAGATAAGACAATGCAAGGCATATGACTTATTACCTTCTTTCATAAATATTGGTAATCATTATAATTCTATTTAGAAAAATAATTTTCCTAATCCAAAATCTTTTCCCAATTATAATCAAGATTTCTTAAAGGCTTTAACATCCATGCATTGCTTAGTAGTCACATAATTTTATTCTAAAGTCCATGTTATGTTTTTGTGAAGAAAATCTTACAAAGAAAAATAAGATGACACCTTAGTTATCTCTTGCCTCCAAAAAAGATAAGACAATGCAAGACATATGACTTATTACCTTCTATAATAAATATTTGTAATCATTATAATTCTATTTAGAAAATTATGTATGTTGTTTAAGCAATCAATCAGTAACCTTAACATTAAGTGTTTTCACCTTCTGCATTCTGATACACGCTCATAAATCTTAACATTATCAAAAAATAACCTAACTCTTTGGATAAATTTTTTTATTATTTTCTTTCTTATAGCTCATACCAATATATATATGTAGGACATGTATTTAATGATGCATGCACATTTTAAAATAAAATGCAATCTTTAGTACAAACAACTATCTTCTTATAATTCATTCCAATGAATTTCAAAAAAAGGGTTGAGCTTCATACGTTTTACGAGGGAACATGTTATTGTCGGTTAAAAAATTTCTTACCAAAGTTAACAAGTTGTTAAAGTTCTCTTTAGAAGATCCATTTTTTAGGTTGATGTTTTACAATATAAAGAACGATTACAATCACGTGACCTTAAAATACCTAGCATGCAAAATTTTATAAACATTACTTCCAACCTCTCAAATTTTTATGGACAATCACAAGTTCCTTTTCAACTACATGCACAAGCTAATTAAAACGATCAAATTCATGCATATCTTTTTTTAGAAAATATTAGATGTATATATCTTTTTTTATTGTTGGATCTAGTTTTTTCTTGCGAATAGTGTATCCACTAATACTTGTATAACAACACTCTAAAAAAAGAGCAAATAGTTTCAACGGACCTGCTTTTCTATGCATGATCAACAACAAACTTAAAGAATTCTCTCAATCCATCTTCGTATTCTTATACATAAATAAGACATGATACCCACCAACAACAAAAAACAAATACAAAGAAATAAATAAAGTGAGGAACAGAGACAAAGAATGATATAAAAAAGATTTATAGAGGTTAATTGTTTTATTCTTGAAGAGAGGGATACATGATTTCTTGAAAACAAACGTGATCTGATTTTTCTTTATTTTGAGAAAAATATATGTAAATTTTTTAGCTCACATGTAATATTGTTTAGCTCATATGCTTCCTAATCCAAAATCTTTTCCTAGTTATAGTCAAGATTTCTTAAAGGCTTTAACATCTGTGCATTGCTTAGTAATCACATTTTATTCTAAAGTCCATGTTATATTTTTGTGAAGAAAATCTTACCAAGAAAAATAAGATGACACCTTAGTTATCTCTTCCCTCCAAAAAAGATAAGACAATGCAAGGCATATGACTTATTACCTTCTTTCATAAATATTGGTAATCATTATAATTCTATTTAGAAAAATAATTTTCCTAATCCAAAATCTTTTCCCAGTTATAATCAAGATTTCTTAAAGGCTTTAACATCCATGCATTGCTTAGTAGTCACATAATTTTATTCTAAAGTCCATGTTATGTTTTTGTGAAGAAAATCTTACCGAGAAAAATAGGATGACACCTTAGTTATCTCTTGCCTCGAAAAAAGATAAGACAATGCAAGGCATATGACTTATTACCTTCTATAATAAATATTTGTAATCATTATAATTCTATTTATAAAATTATGTATGTTGTTTAAGCAATCAATCAGTAACCTTAACATTAAGTGTTTTCACCTTCTGCATTCTGATACACGCTCATAAATCTTAACATTATCAAAAAATAACCTAACTCTTTGGATAAAAAAAATTATTATTTTCTTTCTTATAGCTCATACCAATATATATATGGAGGACACGTATTTAATGATGCATACACATTTTAAAATAAAATGCAATCTTTAGTACAAACAACTATCTTCTTATAATTCATGCCAATGAATTGCAAAAAAAGGGTTAAGCTTCATACGTTTTACGAGGGAACATGTTATTGTCGGTTAAAAAATTTCTTACCAAAGTAAACAAATTGTTAAAGTTCTCTTTAGAAGATCCATTTTTTAGGTTGATGTTTTACCATATAAAGAACGATTACAATCACGTGAACTTAAAATACCTAGCATGCAAAATTTTATAAACATTACTTCCAACCTCTCAAATTTTTAGGGACAATCACAAGTTCCTTTTCAACTATATGCACAAGCTAATTAAAACAATCAAATTCATGCATATCTTTTTTAGAAAATATTAGATGTATATATCTTTTTTTATTGTTGGATCTAGTTTTTTCTTATGAATAGTGTATCCACTAATATTTGTATAACAACACTCTAAAAAAAGAGCAAATAGTTTCAACGGACCTGCTTTTCTATGCATGATCACCAACAAACTTAAAGACTTCTCTCAATCCATCTTCGTATTCTTATACCTAAATAAGACATGATACCCACCAACAACAAAAAACAAATACAAAGAAATAAATAAAGTGAGGAACAGAGACAAAGAATGATATAAAAAAGATTTATAGAGGTTAATTATTTTATTCTTGAAGAGAGGGATACATGATTTCTTGAAAACAAACGTGATCTGATTTTTCTTTATTTTGAGAAAAATATATGTAAATTTTTTAGCTCACATGTAATATTGTTTAGCTCATATGCTTCCTAATCCAAAATCTTTTCCTAGTTATAGTCAAGATTTCTTAAAGGCTTTAACATCTGTGCATTGCTTAGTAATCACACTTTTATTCTAAAGTCCATGTTATATTTTTGTGAAGAAAATCTTACCAAGAAAAATAAGATGACACCTTAGTTATCTCTTCCCTCCAAAAAAGATAAGACAATGCAAGGCATATGACTTATTACCTTCTTTCATAAATATTGGTAATCATTATAATTCTATTTAGAAAAATAATTTTCCTAATCCAAAATCTTTTCCCAGTTATAATCAAGATTTCTTAAAGGCTTTAACATCCATGCATTGCTTAGTAGTCACATAATTTTATTCTAAAGTCCATGTTATGTTTTTGTGAAGAAAATCTTACCCAGAAAAATAGGATGACACCTTAGTTATCTCTTGCCTCGAAAAAAGATAAGACAATGCAAGGCATATGACTTATTACCTTCTATAATAAATATTTGTAATCATTATAATTCTATTTAGAAAATTATGTATGTTGTTTAAGCAATCAATCAGTAACCTTAACATTAAGTGTTTTCACCTTCTGCATTCTGATACACGCTCATAAATCTTAACATTATCAAAAAATAACCTAACTCTTTGGATAAAAAAAATTATTATTTTCTTTCTTATAGCTCATACCAATATATATATGGAGGACACGTATTTAATGATGCATACACATTTTAAAATAAAATGCAATCTTTAGTACAAACAACTATCTTCTTATAATTCATGCCAATGAATTGCAAAAAAAGGGTTAAGCTTCATACGTTTTACGAGGGAACATGTTATTGTCGGTTAAAAAATTTCTTACCAAAGTAAACAAATTGTTAAAGTTCTCTTTAGAAGATCCATTTTTTAGGTTGATGTTTTACCATATAAAGAACGATTACAATCACGTGAACTTAAAATACCTAGCATGCAAAATTTTATAAACATTACTTCCAACCTCTCAAATTTTTAGGGACAATCACAAGTTCCTTTTCAACTACATGCACAAGCTAATTAAAACAATCAAATTCATGCATATCTTTTTTAGAAAATATTAGATGTATATATCTTTTTTTATTGTTGGATCTAGTTTTTTCTTATGAATAGTGTATCCACTAATATTTGTATAACAACACTCTAAAAAAAGAGCAAATAGTTTCAACGGACCTGCTTTTCTATGCATGATCACCAACAAACTTAAAGACTTCTCTCAATCCATCTTCGTATTCTTATACCTAAATAAGACATGATACCCACCAACAACAAAAAACAAATACAAAGAAATAAATAAAGTGAGGAACAGAGACAAAGAATGATATAAAAAAGATTTATAGAGGTTAATTGTTTTATTCTTGAAGAGAGGGATACATGATTTCTTTAAAACAAACATGATATGATTTTTCTTTATTTTGAGAAAAATATATGTAACATGTTTAGCTCATATGTAATATTGTTTAGCTCATATGCTTCCTAATCCAAAATCTTTTCCTAGTTATAGTCAAGATTTCTTAAAGGCTTTAACATCTGTGCATTGCTTAGTAATCACACTTTTATTCTAAAGTCCATGTTATATTTTTATGAAGAAAATCTTACCAAGAAAAATAAGATGACACCTTAGTTATCTCTTCCCTCCAAAAAAGATAAGACAATGCAAGGCATATGACTTATTACCTTCTTTCATAAATATTGGTAATCATTATAATTCTATTTAGAAAAATAATTTTCCTAATCCAAAATCTTTTCCCAATTATAATCAAGATTTCTTAAAGGCTTTAACATCCATGCATTGCTTAGTAGTCACATAATTTTATTCTAAAGTCCATGTTATGTTTTTGTGAAGAAAATCTTACAAAGAAAAATAAGATGACACCTTAGTTATCTCTTGCCTCCAAAAAAGATAAGACAATGCAAGACATATGACTTATTACCTTCTATAATAAATATTTGTAATCATTATAATTCTATTTTGAAAATTATGTATGTTGTTTAAGCAATCAATCACTAACCTTAACATTAAGTGTTTTCACCTTCTGCATTCTGATACACGCTCATAAATCTTAACATTATCAAAAAATAACCTAACTCTTTGGATAATTTTTTTTTTTATTTTCTTTCTTATAGCTCATACCAATATATATATGTAGGACACGTATTTAATGATGCATGCACATTTTAAAATAAAATGCAATCTTTAGTACAAACAACTATCTTCTTATAATTCATGCCAATGAATTGCAAAAAAAAGGGTTGAGATTCATACGTTTTACGAGGGAACATGTTATTGTCGATTAAAAAATTTCTTACCAAAGTTAACAAGTTGTTAAAGTTCTCTTTAGAAGATCTATTTTTTAGGTTGATGTTTTACAATATAAAGAACGATTACAATCACATGAACTTAAAATACCTAGCATGCAAAATTTTATAAACATTACTTCCAACCTCTCAAATTTTTACGAACAATCACAAGTTCCTTTTCAACTACATTCACAAGCTAATTAAAATGATCAAATTCATGCATATCTTTTTTTAGAAAATATTAGATGTATATATCTTTTTTTATTGTTGGATCTAGTTTTTTCTTGCGAATAGTGTATCCACTAATATTTGTATAACAACACTCTAAAAAAAGAGCAAATAGTTTCAACGGACCTGCTTTTCTATGCATGATCAACAACAAACTTAAAGAATTCTCTCAATCCATCTTCGTATTCTTATACATAAATAAGACATGATACCCACCAACAACAAAAAACAAATACAAAGAAATAAATAAAGTGAGGAACAGAGACAAAGAATGATATAAAAAAGATTTATAGAGGTTAATTGTTTTATTCTTGAAGAGAGGGATACATGATTTCTTGAAAACAAACGTGATCTGATTTTTCTTTATTTTGAGAAAAATATATGTAAATTGTTTAGCTCACATGTAATATTGTTTAGCTCATATGCTTCCTAATCCAAAATCTTTTCCTAGTTATAGTCAAGATTTCTTAAAGGCTTTAACATCTGTGCATTGCTTAGTAATCACACTTTTATTCTAAAGTCCATGTTATATTTTTGTGAAGAAAATCTTACCAAGAAAAATAAGATGACACCTTAGTTATCTCTTCCCTCCAAAAAAGATAAGACAATGCAAGGCATATGACTTATTACCTTCTTTCATAAATATTGGTAATCATTATAATTCTATTTAGAAAATTATGTATGTTGTTTAAGCAATCAATCAGTAACCTTAACATTAAGTGTTTTCACCTTCTGCATTCTGATACACGCTCATAAATCTTAACATTATCAAAAAATAACCTAACTCTTTGGATAATTTTATTTTTTATTTTCTTTCTTATAGCTCATACCAATTTATATATGTATGACACGTATTTAATGATGCATGCACATTTTAAAATAAAATGCAATCTTTAGTACAAACAATTATCTTCTTATAATTCATGCCAATGAATTGCAAAAAAAAGGGTTGAGATTCATACGTTTTACGAGGGAACATGTTATTGTCGATTAAAAAATTTCTTACCAAAGTTAACAAGTTGTTAAAGTTCTCTTTAGAAGATCCATTTTTTAGGTTGATGTTTTACAATATAAAGAACGATTACAATCACATGAACTTAAAATACCTAGCATGCAAAATATTATAAACATTACTTCCAACCTCTCAAATTTTTACGGACAATCACAAGTTCCTTTTCAACTACATTCACAAGCTAATTAAAATGATCAAATTCATGCATATCTTTTTTTAGAAAATATTAGATGTATATATCTTTTTTTATTGTTGGATCTAGTTTTTTCTTGCGAATAGTGTATCCACTAATATTTGTATAACAACACTCTAAAAAAAGAGCAAATAGTTTCAACGGACCTGCTTTTCTATGCATGATCAACAACAAACTTAAAGAATTCTCTCAATCCATCTTCGTATTCTTATACATAAATAAGACATGATACCCACCAACAACAAAAAACAAATACAAAGAAATAAATAAAGTGAGGAACAGAGACAAAGAATGATATAAAAAAGATTTATAGAGGTTAGTTGTTTTATTCTTGAAGAGAGGGATACATGATTTCTTTAAAACAAACGTGATATGATTTTTCTTTATTTTGAGAAAAATATATGTAAATTGTTTAGCTCATATGTAATATTGAGAAGATTATTTACCACTTACAAACTAATAATACATCGGTCAATATTTTTAGTGAACCGAATAAGCCTTTGTAGTCCAACGGTTAGGATAATTGCCTTCCAAGCAATAGACCCGGGTTTGACTCCCGGCAAACGCAATGTGGTAAATACATATATTTTTCATTAGCTATAGAAATCTAATAACCTCTTTGAAAGAGATACGAGATTAAACCAAAAATATTCTTCCTAATCCAAAATCTTTTCCCAGTTATAATCAAGATTTCTTAAAGGCTTTAACATCCATGTCATATTTTTGTGAAGAAAATCTTACCAAGAAAAATAAGATGACACCTTAGTTATCTCTTGCCTCCAAAAAAGAAAACACAATGCAAGGCATATGACTTATTACATTTTTTCATAAATATTGGTAATCATTATAATTCTATTTAGAAAAATATTCTTCCTAATCCAAAATCTTTTCCTAGTTATAATCAAGATTTCTTAAAGGCTTTAACATCCATGCATTGCTTAGTAATCACATACTTTTATTCTAAGGTTCATGTTATATTTTTGTGAAGAAAATCTTACCAGGAAAAATAAGATGACACCTTAGTTATATCTTGCCTCCAAAAAAGATAAGACAATGCAAGGCATATGACTTATTACCTTCTTTCATAAATATTGGTAATCATTATAATTCTATTTAGAAAAATATTCTTCCTAATCCAAAATCTTTTCCTAGTTATAATCAAGATTTCTTAAAGGCTTTAACATCCATGCATTGCTTAGTAATCACATACTTTTATTCTAAAGTTCATGTTATATTTTCGTGAAGAAAATCTTACCAAGAAAAATAAGATGTCACCTTAGTTATCTCTTGCGTCTAAAAAAGATAAGACAATGCAAAGCATATGACTTATTACCTTCTTTCATAAATATTGGTAATCGTTATAATTCTATTTAGAAAGTTATGTATGTTGTTTAAGCAATCAATCAGTAACCTTAACATTAAGTGTTTTCACCTTCTGCATGCAAAATTTTATAAACATTACTTCCAACCTCTCAAATTTTTACGGACAATCACAAGTTCCTTTTCCACTACATGCACAAGCTAATTAAAACGATCAAATTCATGCATATCTTTTTTTAGAAAATATTAGATGTATATATCTTTTTTTATTGTTGGATCTAGTTTTTTCTTGCGAATAGTGTATCCACTAATACTTGTATAACAACACTCTAAAAAAAGAGCAAATAGTTTCAACGGACCTGCTTTTCTATGCATGATCAACAACAAACTTAAAGAATTCTCTCAATCCATCTTCGTATTCTTATACATAAATAAGACATGATACCCACCAACAACAAAAAACAAATACAAAGAAATAAATAAAGTGAGGAACAGAGACAAAGAATGATATAAAAAAGATTTATAGAGGTTAATTGTTTTATTCTTGAAGAGAGGGATACATGATTTCTTGAAAACAAACGTGATCTGATTTTTCTTTATTTTGAGAAAAATATATGTAAATTGTTTAGCTCACATGTAATATTGTTTAGCTCATATGCTTCCTAATCCAAAATCTTTTCCTAGTTATAGTCAAGATTTCTTAAAGGCTTTAACATCTGTGCATTGCTTAGTAATCACACTTTTATTCTAAAGTCCATGTTATATTTTTGTGAAGAAAATCTTACCAAGAAAAATAAGATGACACCTTAGTTATCTCTTCCCTCCAAAAAAGATAAGACAATGCAAGGCATATGACTTATTACCTTCTTTCATAAATATTGGTAATCATTATAATTCTATTTAGAAAAATAATTTTCCTAATCCAAAATCTTTTCCCAGTTATAATCAAGATTTCTTAAAGGCTTTAACATCCATGCATTGCTTAGTAGTCACATAATTTTATTCTAAAGTCCATGTTATGTTTTTGTGAAGAAAATCTTACCCAGAAAAATAGGATGACACCTTAGTTATCTCTTGCCTCGAAAAAAGATAAGACAATGCAAGGCATATGACTTATTACCTTCTATAATAAATATTTGTAATCATTATAATTCTATTTAGAAAATTATGTATGTTGTTTAAGCAATCAATCAGTAACCTTAACATTAAGTGTTTTCACCTTCTGCATTCTGATACACGCTCATAAATCTTAACATTATCAAAAAATAACCTAACTCTTTGGATAAAAAAAATTATTATTTTCTTTCTTATAGCTCATACCAATATATATATATGGAGGACACGTATTTAATGATGCATACACATTTTAAAATAAAATGCAATCTTTAGTACAAACAACTATCTTCTTATAATTCATGCCAATGAATTGCAAAAAAAGGGTTAAGCTTCATACGTTTTACGAGGGAACATGTTATTGTCGGTTAAAAAATTTCTTACCAAAGTAAACAAATTGTTAAAGTTCTCTTTAGAAGATCCATTTTTTAGGTTGATGTTTTACCATATAAAGAACGATTACAATCACGTGAACTTAAAATACCTAGCATGCAAAATTTTATAAACATTACTTCCAACCTCTCAAATTTTTAGGGACAATCACAAGTTCCTTTTCAACTACATGCACAAGCTAATTAAAACAATCAAATTCATGCATATCTTTTTTAGAAAATATTAGATGTATATATCTTTTTTTATTGTTGGATCTAGTTTTTTCTTATGAATAGTGTATCCACTAATATTTGTATAACAACACTCTAAAAAAAGAGCAAATAGTTTCAACGGACCTGCTTTTCTATGCATGATCACCAACAAACTTAAAGACTTCTCTCAATCCATCTTCGTATTCTTATACCTAAATAAGACATGATACCCACCAACAACAAAAAACAAATACAAAGAAATAAATAAAGTGAGGAACAGAGACAAAGAATGATATAAAAAAGATTTATAGAGGTTAATTGTTTTATTCTTGAAGAGAGGGATACATGATTTCTTTAAAACAAACATGATATGATTTTTCTTTATTTTGAGAAAAATATATGTAACATGTTTAGCTCATATGTAATATTGTTTAGCTCATATGCTTCCTAATCCAAAATCTTTTCCTAGTTATAGTCAAGATTTCTTAAAGGCTTTAACATCTGTGCATTGCTTAGTAATCACACTTTTATTCTAAAGTCCATGTTATATTTTTATGAAGAAAATCTTACCAAGAAAAATAAGATGACACCTTAGTTATCTCTTCCCTCCAAAAAAGATAAGACAATGCAAGGCATATGACTTATTACCTTCTTTCATAAATATTGGTAATCATTATAATTCTATTTAGAAAAATAATTTTCCTAATCCAAAATCTTTTCCCAATTATAATCAAGATTTCTTAAAGGCTTTAACATCCATGCATTGCTTAGTAGTCACATAATTTTATTCTAAAGTCCATGTTATGTTTTTGTGAAGAAAATCTTACAAAGAAAAATAAGATGACACCTTAGTTATCTCTTGCCTCCAAAAAAGATAAGACAATGCAAGACATATGACTTATTACCTTCTATAATAAATATTTGTAATCATTATAATTCTATTTAGAAAATTATGTATGTTGTTTAAGCAATCAATCAGTAACCTTAACATTAAGTGTTTTCACCTTCTGCATTCTGATACACGCTCATAAATCTTAACATTATCAAAAACTAACCTAACTCTTTGGATAAAAAAAATTATTATTTTCTTTCTTATAGCTCATACCAATATATATATGTAGGACATGTATTTAATGATGCATGCACATTTTAAAATAAAATGCAATCTTTAGTACAAACAACTATCTTCTTATAATTCATTCAAATGAATTTCAAAAAAAGGGTTGAGCTTCATACGTTTTACGAGGGAACATGTTATTGTCGGTTAAAAAATTTCTTACCAAAGTTAACAAGTTGTTAAAGTTCTCTTTAGAAGATCCATTTTTTAGGTTGATGTTTTACAATATAAAGAACGATTACAATCACGTGACCTTAAAATACCTAGCATGCAAAATTTTATAAACATTACTTCCAACCTCTCAAATTTTTACGGACAATCACAAGTTCCTTTTCAACTACATGCACAAGCTAATTAAAACGATCAAATTCATGCATATCTTTTTTTAGAAAATATTAGATGTATATATCTTTTTTTATTGTTGGATCTAGTTTTTTCTTGCGAATAGTGTATCCACTAATACTTGTATAACAACACTCTAAAAAAAGAGCAAATAGTTTCAACGGACCTGCTTTTCTATGCATGATCAACAACAAACTTAAAGAATTCTCTCAATCCATCTTCGTATTCTTATACATAAATAAGACATGATACCCACCAACAACAAAAAACAAATACAAAGAAATAAATAAAGTGAGGAACAGAGACAAAGAATGATATAAAAAAGATTTATAGAGGTTAATTGTTTTATTCTTGAAGAGAGGGATACATGATTTCTTGAAAACAAACGTGATCTGATTTTTCTTTATTTTGAGAAAAATATATGTAAATTGTTTAGCTCACATGTAATATTGTTTAGCTCATATGCTTCCTAATCCAAAATCTTTTCCTAGTTATAGTCAAGATTTCTTAAAGGCTTTAACATCTGTGCATTGCTTAGTAATCACACTTTTATTCTAAAGTCCATGTTATATTTTTGTGAAGAAAATCTTACCAAGAAAAATAAGATGACACCTTAGTTATCTCTTCCCTCCAAAAAAGATAAGACAATGCAAGGCATATGACTTATTACCTTCTTTCATAAATATTGGTAATCATTATAATTCTATTTAGAAAAATAATTTTCCTAATCCAAAATCTTTTCCCAGTTATAATCAAGATTTCTTAAAGGCTTTAACATCCATGCATTGCTTAGTAGTCACATAATTTTATTCTAAAGTCCATGTTATGTTTTTGTGAAGAAAATCTTACCCAGAAAAATAGGATGACACCTTAGTTATCTCTTGCCTCGAAAAAAGATAAGACAATGCAAGGCATATGACTTATTACCTTCTATAATAAATATTTGTAATCATTATAATTCTATTTAGAAAATTATGTATGTTGTTTAAGCAATCAATCAGTAACCTTAACATTAAGTGTTTTCACCTTCTGCATTCTGATACACGCTCATAAATCTTAACATTATCAAAAAATAACCTAACTCTTTGGATAAAAAAAATTATTATTTTCTTTCTTATAGCTCATACCAATATATATATGGAGGACACGTATTTAATGATGCATACACATTTTAAAATAAAATGCAATCTTTAGTACAAACAACTATCTTCTTATAATTCATGCCAATGAATTGCAAAAAAAGGGTTAAGCTTCATACGTTTTACGAGGGAACATGTTATTGTCGGTTAAAAAATTTCTTACCAAAGTAAACAATTGTTAAAGTTCTCTTTAGAAGATCCATTTTTTAGGTTGATGTTTTACCATATAAAGAACGATTACAATCACGTGAACTTAAAATACCTAGCATGCAAAATTTTATAAACATTACTTCCAACCTCTCAAATTTTTAGGGACAATCACAAGTTCCTTTTCAACTACATGCACAAGCTAATTAAAACAATCAAATTCATGCATATCTTTTTTAGAAAATATTAGATGTATATATCTTTTTTTATTGTTGGATCTAGTTTTTTCTTATGAATAGTGTATCCACTAATATTTGTATAACAACACTCTAAAAAAAGAGCAAATAGTTTCAACGGACCTGCTTTTCTATGCATGATCACCAACAAACTTAAAGACTTCTCTCAATCCATCTTCGTATTCTTATACCTAAATAAGACATGATACCCACCAACAACAAAAAACAAATACAAAGAAATAAATAAAGTGAGGAACAGAGACAAAGAATGATATAAAAAAGATTTATAGAGGTTAATTGTTTTATTCTTGAAGAGAGGGATACATGATTTCTTTAAAACAAACATGATATGATTTTTCTTTATTTTGAGAAAAATATATGTAACATGTTTAGCTCATATGTAATATTGTTTAGCTCATATGCTTCCTAATCCAAAATCTGTTCCTAGTTATAGTCAAGATTTCTTAAAGGCTTTAACATCTGTGCATTGCTTAGTAATCACACTTTTATTCTAAAGTCCATGTTATATTTTTATGAAGAAAATCTTACCAAGAAAAATAAGATGACACCTTAGTTATCTCTTCCCTCCAAAAAAGATAAGACAATGCAAGGCATATGACTTATTACCTTCTTTCATAAATATTGGTAATCATTATAATTCTATTTAGAAAAAATTTTCCTAATCCAAAATCTTTTCCCAATTATAATCAAGATTTCTTAAGGCTTTAACATCCATGCATTGCTTAGTAGTCACATAATTTTATTCTAAAGTCCATGTTATGTTTTTGTGAAGAAATCTTACAAAGAAAAATAAGATGACACCTTAGTTATCTCTTGCCTCCAAAAAAGATAAGACAATGCAAGACATATGACTTATTACCTTCTATAATAAATATTTGTAATCATTATAATTCTATTTAGAAAATTATGTATGTTGTTTAAGCAATCAATCAGTAACCTTAACATTAAGTGTTTTCACCTTCTGCATTCTGATACACGCTCATAAATCTTAACATTATCAAAAACTAACCTAACTCTTTGGATAAAAAAATTATTATTTTCTTCTTATAGCTCATACCAATATATATATGTAGGACATGTATTTAATGATGCATGCACATTTTAAAATAAAATGCAATCTTTAGTACAAACAACTATCTTCTTATAATTCATTCAAATGAATTTCAAAAAAAGGGTTGAGCTTCATACGTTTTACGAGGGAACATGTTATTGTCGGTTAAAAAATTTCTTACCAAAGTTAACAAGTTGTTAAAGTTCTCTTTAGAAGATCCATTTTTTAGGTTGATGTTTTACAATATAAAGAACGATTACAATCACGTGACCTTAAAATACCTAGCATGCAAAATTTTATAAACATTACTTCCAACCTCTCAAATTTTTACGGACAATCACAAGTTCCTTTTCAACTACATGCACAAGCTAATTAAAACGATCAAATTCATGCATATCTTTTTTTAGAAAATATTAGATGTATATATCTTTTTTTATTGTTGGATCTAGTTTTTTCTTGCGAATAGTGTATCCACTAATACTTGTATAACAACACTCTAAAAAAAGAGCAAATAGTTTCAACGGACCTGCTTTTCTATGCATGATCAACAACAAACTTAAAGAATTCTCTCAATCCATCTTCGTATTCTTATACATAAATAAGACATGATACCCACCAACAACAAAAAACAAATACAAAGAAATAAATAAAGTGAGGAACAGAGACAAAGAATGATATATAAAAAGATTTATAGAGGTTAATTGTTTTATTCTTGAAGAGAGGGATACATGATTTCTTGAAAACAAACGTGATCTGATTTTTCTTTATTTTGAGAAAAATATATGTAAATTGTTTAGCTCACATGTAATATTGTTTAGCTCATATGCTTCCTAATCCAAAATCTTTTCCTAGTTATAGTCAAGATTTCTTAAAGGCTTTAACATCTGTGCATTGCTTAGTAATCACACTTTTATTCTAAAGTCCATGTTATATTTTTGTGAAGAAAATCTTACCAAGAAAAATAAGATGACACCTTAGTTATCTCTTCCCTCCAAAAAAGATAAGACAATGCAAGGCATATGACTTATTACCTTCTTTCATAAATATTGGTAATCATTATAATTCTATTTAGAAAAATAATTTTCCTAATCCAAAATCTTTTCCCAGTTATAATCAAGATTTCTTAAAGGCTTTAACATCCATGCATTGCTTAGTAGTCACATAATTTTATTCTAAAGTCCATGTTATGTTTTTGTGAAGAAAATCTTACCCAGAAAAATAGGATGACACCTTAGTTATCTCTTGCCTCGAAAAAAGATAAGACAATGCAAGGCATATGACTTATTACCTTCTATAATAAATATTTGTAATCATTATAATTCTATTTAGAAAATTATGTATGTTGTTTAAGCAATCAATCAGTAACCTTAACATTAAGTGTTTTCACCTTCTGCATTCTGATACACGCTCATAAATCTTAACATTATCAAAAAATAACCTAACTCTTTGGATAAAAAATTATTATTTTTCTTTCTTATAGCTCATACCAATATATATATGGAGGACACGTATTTAATGATGCATACACATTTAAAATAAAATGCAATCTTTAGTACAAACAACTATCTTCTTATAATTCATGCCAATGAATTGCAAAAAAAGGGTTAAGCTTCATACGTTTTACGAGGGAACATGTTATTGTCGGTTAAAAAATTTCTTACCAAAGTAAACAAATTGTTAAAGTTCTCTTTAGAAGATCCATTTTTAGGTTGATGTTTTACCATATAAAGAACGATTACAATCACGTGAACTTAAAATACCTAGCATGCAAAATTTTATAAACTTACTTCCAACCTCTCAATTTTTACGGACAATCACAAGTTCCTTTTCAACTACATGCACAAGCTAATTAAAACGATCAAATTCATGCATATCTTTTTTTAGAAAATATTAGATGTATATATCTTTTTTTATTGTTGGATCTAGTTTTTTCTTGCGAATAGTGTATCCACTAATACTTGTATAACAACACTCTAAAAAAGAGCAAATAGTTTCAACGGACCTGCTTTTCTATGCATGATCAACAACAAACTTAAAGAATTCTCTCAATCCATCTTCGTATTCTTATACATAAATAAGACATGATACCCACCAACAACAAAAAACAATACAAAGAAATAAATAAAGTGAGGAACAGAGACAAAGAATGATATAAAAAGATTTATAGAGGTTAATTGTTTTATTCTTGAAGAGAGGGATACATGATTTCTTGAAAACAAACGTGATCTGATTTTTCTTTATTTTGAGAAAAATATATGTAAATTGTTTAGCTCACATGTAATATTGTTTAGCTCATATGCTTCCTAATCCAAAATCTTTCCTAGTTATAGTCAAGATTTCTTAACGGCTTTAACATCTGTGCATTGCTTAGTAATC